>NW_015113192.1:217116-262119 GCF_001443285.1 Poecilia latipinna
GGTTTGTTTTTTGTGCCCCCCCCCCCCCCCCAAGATGTCAGTTTCTGCTGCAGGTTTCCCTAACAGTGTCACAGCACCATAAATGTTGTTGTCAAGAGTAAGGGTTAGCACGTTATCATAATTATTTTTAATAATATTATGTTTATTTTACATGATTTCACATAGATGCTTTCATCGGCACACTGACTGCGTTTCTGTTTTTATATTTTTTGCTTAAGTTTGAGACTCTGTGTATACAAACAATGCTTAAACTTAAAGTATAAATCAGTAATATAGATAGTATTGCAATGATTAATTATGCAATATTATAAACATATAGAGTAGTAGAATGTTTATATTATTGTTTTTAAGATAGTGTGTGATTCAAGTTAAATTAAGCAGGCCTAGCACAAGAGAGATTAGTTCAAACTGCAACGAATTCATGTGAAATTGAGTGATTAATGAGAGCCAAAGTGTACAACATTAAGATTTTCTGTAGTGTTTTTACAAGCTGTGATTAATTAAATTAACAGTCACAAATAAATTAGGTCTTCGACCTGTGTTGTGCTTTCACGAGTGGAGATGATGCTCCAAGCAATTTTAATTAGGTTATCCCAGTGCCAGAGGGAACAAAGGGCCCTGAGGTATCACTAAGCCACTGCCATGCTTCATTGTAGGCAGCGGGATCTTTTCAGTGTTTATGTCATTCTTCCTCCTCCGTACATTCTCCCTGTCCAACTAATTAGCATTCGCTGCTAAGCAGCTAGTGACAGCCAGAGGCCGAGCAAAACTCGTGTACTTCACTTCCGCATGGAGTGAGGACTCCAACATGTTCGAAAAGCCTTCTGCGCACAGTTATGAAGTCCAAAAAGCGGCTATATTTAACTCTTGAGGTTCTCTGTGGGTTGAAATATCCCAGCTTTACTTTCAGTGCCTCTGCTTGTATCTGGGGAAACCTGACAAACTGTATTTGATGGAGAACCTGGAGTTTTATAAAGTGTGCTAATCAAATATTTAAATGGCTTTTTCAGTTTTTTCATAGCAATAAAAAAATTTGGTAATTGTTTAAAAAGAAATGAGCAAAGTTTTTCTTTCATTCTGAAGATTAACACACATCGAGTGGACTGCTGCCTTGACTTTCTTATTCTGAGGAAGAAATTAAATTAGCTTCTGTGTCAGAAAAAAACAAGGTAAAAAAACGTATCCACTCAATGAAAATAATAATTAAATATAACGTTGAACCTTTCTCTTCGGTTTTCTAATTGTACAACCAATTTGGGGGAACACTCTTTAGCTAAAGTAAACTATTTAGATCATTACACTTGTA
The DNA here is from genome assembly GCF_001443285.1 of Poecilia latipinna. NCBI lineage: Eukaryota > Metazoa > Chordata > Actinopteri > Cyprinodontiformes > Poeciliidae > Poecilia > Poecilia latipinna. The sequence continues at coordinate 218,423 of NW_015113192.1, forward strand.
GAGGAGCTGCCTTTATCTGCTTTTCTGAGTTAATTTGGGAAAATAAGATCACATTTATACGTTTCAGTTAAGACATTTTTGATTTCTTGGCCAGCAGCTGGTGCATTTGATTTTTCCTTCCAGAAGAGCATTTCTGCTCCAAGCTGAGGCAGGCTGGATATTTTTGTTATTCATATAGCTTAATGTTCTTTGGCTTCTAACAAACTGACAGGAAGTAACGCAGCTAACCCTTCTGCTATTTGGAGGTGCCTACGTACAAACCCTGCCAAGGTGGGTGTGTGAGAACAATTTTATCCTTGGAGAGGGGGCTTTTTTTCCATTATGGCCAAGTTTTTTTTTTGTTGTTTTTTTTTATTAGCTCCATAACACCTCCAGAAGATTTCACAGGAAGTTCTCACACCTTATATCTGTCCATCTTCATATTCAACTTCAACCCGATACAGTCAGAGCACTTTTTCACGACTACAGCTTTCTGGTGTATGAATATCTTGCGTAGCTTTCCTTGAATTTTGTTGCTATAAATGTGTGTTTTACTGCAGATTACTGGAGCGAGAGTGATCACGAGGACATGGAGATGCCCCCAGTTCCCAAACGGGACAGTCCACCGCCCCCTTATGACACTTATCCCAGAGCAGCCTCAGTGAGTTTTCAGTTAGTCTAAAAGATGCAGCAGGTATCACTCTGTGACCCTGTTTTCTAGCCACAGATGTCTGTTTTTTGTGTAGGTAAGTCCCTACCTGGAGCCAAAGCGTAGCCATCTCTCCTCTTCGGACACATTCCAGTCCCGTTCCTCACACGAGGAGTTCCACTCGGAGCCTCAGGAAAGCAGCAGCAACAACAGCGTCTCCCCTGGGCAGAAGGCGAGCAGCCACCGAAACTCGTGGCAGGACCAGATGGAAGGCAAATCCAGGATGCACTACCTGCAGACGTATCCAGTGGAAGAATCCATGCAGTCTGAAGACAGGGAGCAGCTGGCCATTGAGTACCGCAGGCAGTCAACTCTGCCTGCACAGCGCAGCCTGCTGCAGGAGCAGTACAGGGCCCTGCCGCTGCCCCTCAGGGCCAGCATAGATTCTGACGCCGGAGGAAAACCTCGCAGCTTTACGCTTCCAAGAGACAGCGGGCTCCATGCCATCCTGGCAGCCACCGCTGCATCAGACCAGAGAGAGACCCAGAACTACCAGCTGGACCGGGCCAGAGACACAGGTCAGAAAACCTAAACAATTCATTTTGCATTCATGCATACTGCTGAGAAAGCTGCTTCTTAATTAAACCATTTCACAAAATCTGCTGAAAGCTGTTGTTCTTGACAAAAAGAATAGAGTAAAGTTAGTTTTTCTCCTACTTCAGACTGGTTGCTTTAAGAGAAAAGGCAAGAAGATGATTGAACAGTTAATGTAGCCTTTATTTTAATCAAATTAGTCTCAGAAAAGATTTTCAGAGTAGGAAGATGTATCTTTAGAAACTGCATAAAAGAGTGCAAAACATACAGCTCTGTAATGCACACAATTTATTTTTAATGTCCTTTACCTTTGACGTAGAAACATCAAACATTATTATTTTTGCTCAGTAAAACCAAAAGTCATGACTGATGACACCGGGGCAGAAATTCAGTCTCTGTCACAGGGCGAGTTTCATTTTGGGCCGTATCAAGATCATGAATATCTTGATATTCATAATCTTGAATATCAAGATATTCAAGATTATTACATCCTGGTTGTGGCAGGATGTAATAATAAAACTACCCATTAGCAAACTGGGGAAATATTAATAAATAGCTGTATCTGCATTTAATGAGAACTTCTTGACATTAAATATTATTTAACATCTTTACACATTGGTGCAATTTGACAGTATGCAGAAAAAAACTTGTAGAGTGGCCCAATTAAAGTCCAGGAATAAATTTACCTAAGCTAAGGCATGACTAAACCACTTGCATGATTTAATAAGACTATCTACTGTCCTTTCATTCTGTGTACACAAAAGCACTAAAGTGTTGCAGTTTTTGTCAAACGCCAGCGCCATCTTGTGACGTAATCAGGGTAAATCGATCTGTCAACATCTAGGCTGAGTACACAGAAGCAGAGGAAGTCGTGTGCGATTTCAGCGAAAAAATGTTGGAGTCATTGTTGATTCCTGGACAATATGGCTTAAAAAATGGGTTTGTGGTCCTTCAGTAGAACCGGCTTCATCTTCGTCATCACTTCATACTCAAGCCTTCGCTGAAATCGCTCACAACTTCCTCCGCTTCTGTACGCTCAGCCTAGATGTTTATGGTTTGATTTACCCTGATTACGTCACAAGATGGCAGTGGCGTTTGACCCAGTTACTACAGACTAAACATCGACACTGCATTTATAGTATTCTCTGAGAAATATTTATTATTAAAAGCTTTCACAGAATGAGAATGAAAGCACAGTAGTTCGTCTTTTTAAATCATATAAGTGGTTTTATTGTGTCAGTGCCACTTAAAATAACACAGAACTGAAAGACAATCCAAAGCTTTACATTTATAGCATATTTGATCCCCGTGCTAGCGTTACGTTGGTTCTAGCGAGCAAAGAGCATTGAAGTCGACCTTTATAGTAGATCAGAGAACTAAACTATAGATGTTGATGAAAATGTCTTTCATCTGGACTGGAGCGCACAATTGCCCCTATTTGTCATCAGGGATGTTTTCAAATCCCAAACATTCAGTCAGAGCCAGCAAATGTCAAAGGTTTAATGCTCACTGTTGTTTCTTTACAGGTTTAGATTGGAAGTCGGCCTATTTGCCGTTCCCCCCTAAACCTTGAGGGCGTTTGTGTGTGGAAGATCAAATTCTGTTTCCTGTTTGATGCTGATTGATTTCGGCTCTTCTTTTTCTGTCTTTTTCTTCCCCCTTTTATTTTGCTTTCTCTCATGCTCAGTCCAGATGCCATTGTAGCCTCTCGGCTCTGTTTGGACAGAGAAGCAAAGAGTAATCCTTTCAGTCAATGTTAATATTTTATTTTGAACAAAATAAAGAAACACACCGGAGGGGGCCTGTCTTCATTTATCTTTCGCATTTCCCACAAAGAAAAGAGGAGCGGTAAACAAGTGTTAAAGTGATATGCATCTCAAAGCCCAGGCAGCAGCCAAAGCTTCAGGATGCTACTTTCCAAATACAAAACAGGCATCTCACAGGATAGGCCTTAATGTAGTGTGCCTATCCTACCAGAAGGGGGTGCTGTATGTTAATAGAAGGTAAATAAACGTCTCCCGTTTATTTCTACCCCTAATCATGGCCTGTCACAGTTTAAGTGCTCTCTTTTCACACATAAAAAGCAAATACAACTTAACGTGTGTTTAATTTGTGTTTCAACAAATAAATGTACTTATTACTTAGTAAGAGCAGCGCTATTTCTACATATTTTTAGTTAATTAAAATTAAAAGTTAGCAATTTAAGAAATTACTGAAGCCAAAATAGAACAAAGATTGTCTACAAACAGGTAAAAGTAGCAATACTTTGTGATATTACTGAAGTAAAAGTAAAATGTATGGTTTTGTAAAAATTCTTCTACAAGCTTTTCTTCCTAAAGTTACTGAAATAACAGAGTAAATGTAACTTCATACTACCCAACTCTGCAAATAAATATTACTAAAACATGGTTGCTTTGGTTCCATAATCTACGTTGCATCTGCTTGGCCAACCGACTTAAAATGTGGCCTCACACAGAGCATCCACATCATGGTGCATAATTATTAAGTTGAAGGAAAATGTTAATAGATTACAAACTCCTGAAACCGTCGCAGAAGACGTGGATCTATACTGAGTTTAAATTACACACAGCTGGATTCAGATTACTAATGAAGTGACTTCTGAAGGCATTGGGTTCCATTAAATTTTATTTAGGGGATCAGAGTAATGCCACACTTTGATTTTCATCAAAACTTCACACAGGTGTGTGAACTCTTTGCTCTGCAGATTTTATTTAGATGTAAACATTCTGCTTTTATTTGCTGATCTGCTTACCGAGGCCGTGGACGTGACTGTCGAATGCAGACGGACTCACTGGTGGACCTGTACCGGGCCCTGGAGCAGACCAGTCTGTCCACCTCTGCTGACCACAGATCAGCCGGTCGCCTCGAGTACAAACGCTCCTTTGTCCGCAGAGTTAACGACCCCCTCCTAAACGACAAGCTCCACCGCCTGCGGATTCTTCACAGCTCACTGAAGGTATGGAAACGGCTTCCAAGAACCAATTTGTTTCCATCTGCGCCGCGTTTTGCTGATCACTAATCAGTACTTTTGTCTTCCTGCAGAATGTTCCTCTTCAAGACACAAACCGGTCGCTGGGGTTTTTAGATTAGCCCCGCTGAGCGCCATCCCACCCCCCAGCCACCCGCAGCTTGGCTTCTGCTTGTGCCTCACATTTGGAGTCAAAGGCACCAAAACACATCTTTTACCTCCTCAACCATCCATCCATCCATCCTTTCATTTCTTTCTGCTGCTTCTCTCAAAAGCAGAAACAAAAACTACTGATGTCACTTTTTGCCTCATCTCATCCTCAAGCAGGGCAGGGATCCAAACAAAGATTGGATTAATAAAGCAACTGAAAGCACTTTGTGTCCATTTCAAAGATTCATCTGAAAGCTTTTAAAAATCATCACTTCCATGCATGGCAACCTCCCCCCGCTCTTCTGTTGAATTGTTTTTATACCTTTACGCTGGAGTCGTGTACAGCTGCTCTTCAAAAAGAAGCCTCTTTTTGGTTGTACGCCACTTTTCATTGTGCATGTACATTCGATCCATGGGTATGTTTGTTTTGTGACTGTACAGGGTGTTAAGCATATTAACATATGTTGTATATTTAATATTACATTCCTACAACAGTGACCACACCACGTTTCTTTTTTGTTTGTTTGTTTGTTTGGCTACCTATTTAATCTGTACATCAAGTGCTGTGCCTCAGTGATAGTGAATGTACATTGTACCTTTTTAAAGAGGGAGAGAAGAGAGAAGATTTAGAGAGAAAGCTATTTCCTCAGAGCAGAGGCATAAAAATGTAACGCCTGGCAATAATGAACTACTGTATATTACAATGGAGCGATAAGAATAGTTGTCTATTTTTGTATGCATGCTGTCTACCTGATTGTTTGTACGGCAGTTTTGTAATTCTAAGTGCATTCGGTTCAGAGGATACTGGTGTTATCGCTCCCACCCTTCCACCCATATCTCATGCACACAACCAGCACAGCGTGTTTTCTGTACTTATTATAGACACTGGCCCAGAAATGTGATTTTTATTTTTATTTTTTTCTCTTAATGTTAACCATAAAAATAAAATAAAAAATTGTATTTAGTAAGTGTTTAATGGAGAAGCATGCTCTGTAAGACTAAAGTACATTACCATGCCATTTGAAGCTGACTCATATTGCACACCTGTGCCATATTGTAGCTACATTTTTTTTTTTTTCTATTGATTAAAATATGGTACAGGCATAAACAAGGCTTGTTGTTTTATCTCATTCAGGTCAAAGAGAAACTGACAAAAATCTTGTTGCTTAACAGATGTAGAATAAAATAACCAGGAATGAGAAAAATACACAGTATTATAAAAGTATTCTTAAAATCCCAATATTGACCCTTAAATTTAAAGTAAATGATAATATTGGAATCAGTTATCACAGTTAGGCCTGCACAATATTGAAAAATCTTGCAATTGCCATAATATTGGTAAATATTGTGACGATAACATAAGCCTGTTTTCTTCTTTGCTCTCTTTCTAATCTGAGCTTTCTGCTCTGTGACCTTTAACGTTTTCGAAGATGTCAAGACGCTTAAGCGAATTTTCTAACTTGGAGGACAGAAAATAAAAAATTAAGACTGAATAAACTTGAAACAGACTTTAGTTTTGATAGAGACACTCGGATTTCTCGGCAAAATAAAGTACCCTGTAGTTTTTAATTATAGCAAACTTTGCTAATTATTAGAGAAAAAATTTTAATAGGTTTTAGGTGGTTCTGTGATAATATCTATAAAAAGTCAAAAGGAGAAGGGCAGAAACTGTGAAATTAACATTTCAAGCATGGAAAAAATTCAACTTTAATGTTAAATAATCCCAGGAAATACTTTGCAAACGTAAACATATGCATTGTGTTATTTTTGATACAAGCTTCTTGAGGTAAAAATGACAAAAAAAAAAAGAGAGAAAACTTTGTTAATTATGAATAGGATGTAAAAATTTGGCTAAATATCAGAGGGGATATTATGTTTTTAAAAGCATTTGTGCATCTACTAACATAAAACTAAATTGTGGATAAATATTTAAAAACTGGCAAGATTAGCAGCACTCAAAAAGAAACAAACAGCATTTAGAGGACTTCTGAACACCATGTTGGATGCACATTTAATGAAACCAAATATAAATAAAACATCTTGACTACGTCACTTGGACTTGGTGAAAAGCTTGATGAGTCGGATTCTTATTATTTGTGTGCCCAAGCCGTATATTAGGGCGTTTAGGAGCGGTGGGAATATCAAAAAGTACAGGGACAAAAACAGCTTAGTGTGATAAGACATGTGCCTGTTGTCAAGACGACCTTGTGCCAGCTCAAAGAAGCACCCAGTGGCGTAGTTGATTACAGCCAGCAGATGGGGAATGCAAGTACGGAGGGCCTTGAATTTGGATTTGCTGAACGACATTATGCAAATCTTCAGGATGTGTGAGTACGAGTAAAAGATCATGATCAGCTGAGGAGCCGTGTAGAGAGCCGCAGAGAGCAGACCGATGATGTTCACTATGACTGTATTTGTGCATGCAAGTTGCACAAGCAAGTAGTTGAGGCAGTAAAGCTTCTCTATGGTCTGGCCACAATACGGCAGCTGAAGAGTAAACACGAAAACCACGCTCAGTGCCAGCATGGGGTAAAGCCACATAAAAACAATCAGCTTCACTATCCTCTGAGACATGATCACATGGTAGGACAGTGGATGACAAATGGCCACGTATCTGTCGTAGCTCATCACCGCGAGAATAGTGAATTCGGTGATGGCGTACGTGTGTAGGACAAAGACCTGCGTCTGGCAAAAAGAAACAGAAATCTGGTGTGTGTGTGAGAGAATGTTGATCAGCGTCGCCGGCAGCAAGGCGGTGCTCCCTACCAGCTCATTCACGGCCAAGTTACACAAAAGCACACACATTGGGTGATGCAGGGATTTTTCACAATAAACCACCCTGATCAGCAAGATGTTCTCGGTGATGATGGTGAGGTACACGATGAGGAAAATGCAGAAATACATGGACCTCAGCTCTTCCATTCCATAGTAAGCAGAGAGATAAATCGATGTAACAAGAGAGAAATTCATGTTGAAACAACTTGATGTGAGTTGGTGACCTAAATGTGTTTACGTGTATGAGTCTGAATGGCATTTAACTGCACTGAGCAGTAAAACCGCAGCTTTATATTTGTTCTTCTGTGAGATAAAGTCACATCCTCTTCACCTGCACGCCAATAACTTCGCAGCACGTAAGCACCAGTTTTGTTCCTCCGAGATCAAAACATAAAACATTACATCATCTATGTACAAGTAATTTATCGAACTGGTTACCCTAAACTGAGACTCGATAATTATCTACATGTTATAAATTAGCTAACATTAATACATCAAAACGACAAATTTGTTATTTTTGTGAAGCATGCTTGTTTTTAAAACAAATCAAAGCAATGATGATAAAAAAATCAAGAAGAATCGTTTTTTTTTATTATTTGACTATTTAAATATAATAAAATTACACACTTTTTGTGCGAAATCACACCACTGCAATGAAAGACACATTTATTTATAGGTGTTTTACACACCTTTGCCTGGAGTGCCACACACTTTGACTGATTTTGATTTTGGGTTTTGCTTTAATTTGGTGTTAGATTAACGTACTGTTCCCTCTTTGCTCTACCTTTGACCTGTTTCCTCAGTTCAACTTTGGGTTTCTGCTTTTCCTCACAGCTGCATCCAGTTTCTATTCAGCCACCTGCTCATTGCTTTGTAATCATTTCCCCTTAGCTTAAGAGCTAAGATATTTAGCTGCTGGTCAGACCATTTTGTTATTCCCATAATTTTTGGCTCCTTCTGAGGTCTTCTTGTGGGTTATTATTTTGGAACCCTTGGTGGACATTAGTTGTTCTTATTATTATTCTTTCATAAGTAAAATAGTTTATTTTCACCTGCCAGTCTCCTTGCTGAATTTGTCACACTATTATGTGACATTTACTCAAAAAAAAAAAAAAAAGTTGCAGCTTTTTGGGAGTCAACATGCTGGGGTGTTGTATGCAGGGTTTCCCCTAGAGGATTATAAGCCTGGCGGGCCACCAGGCTTTACTACCCCTGTCTGATTGAGGCTGAAACAAATGACAGTCTGTTGGTCCTGTGGCACCTTCAGCCTCCTTCCTAATGGCAGTGCTTCATATTCAGAGAGCAGTAGGTGTCTGGATATGATTTCTGCTGTTCTTATCATTGCTTGTTCATATGTACTCTGTACGGGTTCGTAATCTCTTAAGCTGATTATTTTCAGAGCTGCTGCATAAATGTGGGCCAGCTTGTTCCTGAGTTGGACAGTTAAGCTTCGATTCTGTATTGTTTAATGCTTTCCAGGGCTTTTAATTAGTACATAATATTGAACAAAACACTCTTAACACATTCAGTTAAGTTGCCTTTATTTTGGTCAATTACAATTATCCGATCTGTAAAAGAGAGAAATTTTCAAAATTCAAGATTATACAGAATCCTCTAATCTAACGGATCATATGATCAAAATCAATTTCTATGTTGTTTCTTTCATTTAAAGATCCAGGTTTTAGTCAAAATATTACGACCACATCAGATTGAAAGTTCAATAAAAGCTGATTCTGCATTGTTGCCCCTTCACTTTTTATTGCAGGGAAATTTGATGAATATAACCTTATTGTTAATGACTTATATTGCAGCAACTGGAGTAAAAAAAAAATCTTTGAAACTTTCCAATTGTTTGCTGTTTGTCAGGATGAATTTGTACTTTCCCACCAAAAACCCTTCAGTGGATACATCAGAGCAAAAGTAACCATGTTAAATCACAAATGAGTTAGTGACCAATTAGTCTCTGTGTGTCTTTGTTCCTCCTGAAAGTAATTAAGACAAATGATTTACAACAAGGGACGCTTGTTTGGACAGCACCTGGAGAATAGAGATAAAAGTCAGGAGACAACCATTAATGACTTCCCTTTGGAAAAATACTGATGCAACACTGATGAAACTGTCCAAGGCGCTTGACCCTTTGGTAATGCCGGTCACTGCAGTATTGTTTTTGTTATTCTTATTAAGCTGGATTTCACAAATCAGACTGTTTTGACAACACCTTTGTAACGATATCCAGTTTCTTAAAGTACCAAAATCAATCTGAAGCAACTCCTTATATAAAAATAAGCACCACCAGAAATACCACAGAAGGTTAAAGTACCATATTTGGTCTGATATCGACTGTTTAGTTCTTGTGGTATAGTTGGACTAACCTGACAATAAACACTTTAGTCACATTAAGACTGGCATTCAGTGGTGATCCCTTCTGACCTTGGATGCCCGAAGAGGTGCTTTTAGATCATTACAGAATCAAATAACAATATTTAAGGGAAACAATCCTCTTGATCACTTCGCTGGGTCAAGTTGATGGAGTCTTAATGGTGTGTCCATAGGAAAAACACAAGATCCTGCAAGAATTGTAAACAAAAATCCCTAACATGTGATGGAAACAAAAATGCATGTAACACAGCTGGAATTTTGAGTTCTTCTTAAATTCAGCTTCTTGGAAACATTCACCTCCATGATTAGTGTTGGTGTGTGGAGCTAATCAGCCAATCAGAAGCAAACACAGGGTGACATAAACAGACTAAACTCATATGACACTTTAGTAGTCCCACTTACAATTTGACTTATTTATGTGGAAGTCTTAATTGAACCCACTAATTTGTAGCCACCACACACTAAGTCAGAGCTGTCACATTTGACAGATTTAAAGAAAAAAAAAATCAAGAATCTAGTTATCCTAAGCTTTTATTAACAGTCTGACATGCTGACAAAGAAAAAGAAATCAATAGAATTTGGATATTAGGACAATTTTGGAAACAATTGCAGAGATGTGCTCTCCTTCTTTGAAACTCAAGCTCCGGTGACAGTTTTGGAGGCCGCGCTCATTTATCACAAAGAAGGCATCCTCGATTCCTCCAGGGAGCGGGAGCCAGGAAGAATGTGCAAAATCTGATTTAAAACAGGCTCTTCTTCTTTTGGGAGATTTCAGTGACTTGTCCTACGATGACACTTGGATCACGGGTTTAAAAACGCTGAATTCGTTTTCGTGATGTAATTAGGAAAGGCATGTTCTCTTAAGGCTTCTTGTGCCCAGTTAATATTAACGTCTGGTGACCAGCCTGCTGCTTCATATTAACCTCACTCCTCCTTGCTGACCAAAACTACGCAGATCCACACCAAACCATCACTCTGGAGCGTCACTGTCAGGCTCAGCCATGTTTTCATATCGTACAGCAGCTTTCCTTATCTTAATGCTCTTTCTTCTCCATGGTGAGTCTTGCTTTTTGAAGTTCTGCGTGGTTTTCTGCAAATGGTAGAACTTAAAGACACTTTTCCACACACACTGCTGTTTTTTTTCAGTTGTTGAAAACGAAGCCGTATCGTTTCCTTGGTCCTGCCCCACCCTCAGTGGAGTGTGCAGGAAGGTTTGCCTTCCATCAGAAATGTTCTTTGGACCTCTCGGCTGCGGCAAAGGCTTCCTGTGAGTAGAATTGTGAAAATGCTTTATCTGGTCATGTTGAGCATGTGTGATAGCAGAAGAAATTCAATTGCTTTTTCATTCCTAGGTGCTGCGTTTCTCATTTTCTATGAGGCGGACGTTTCTGATCAGTGTCTGCAGAAATCCAGCAGTGCTAAGAGACGCTCCGTTCATCAAAGATAAAGAGAAGCAGACATCATGTTTGGCTTTTGAAACAGGATGCACTTTGTGACATTTTAACTGCTCACATGTTTATTCTTGTTTGCTAATTTTAAAATGGCATACATGTTTTGAATAAAAGATGCAGATTATATTTTCTTTTATTACTTTTTAAAAAATATATATATTTGTTTTGTTTAAGTACAGATTTTGCTTTTGCTTTTTTTTTTTTTTTTTTTTTGTTTAATGGCAAAACAGTGTTTTTATCTGGTAATAAATATCCAAAAGTCAATTTTCCAAATCCTTTAATTAGGGATTTGGTCTGGTGTTCTGTGTCCAGCAATCATTGAGCATAGGCTAGACTCTAAAGGTCACCAGTCCATTACAAAGAAACACAGAGATGCACAACTACACATTTCTGTTCTGGTCGGAGGGCCCAGATAAAAATGAAGACTCACACAGAAAGACTCCAGTCAGGATTTAACCTTTCAGACTTTCTTGTTGTGAAGTAATAGTGTTTAACAACTGCCCCATGGTGCAGTCCAGTTCTAAATATGCACAAATATGAGTAGAAATTCTTCCAAAAGACAGTTTTGTGTTTTATAAAGATCATATCTGACAGAAAAAAAGCATGCCTTCAAAATTCAGCATTTGTTTATTATGAGTTGCAAAAAAAAGCAATGAAATATAAAAAGGTTTATTTCTTATTTAAGGATTATGGTACTTCCACAAAATGCAGCTGGGAAATTATAAAAACATAATAGCTAATAATAGAAACTTATTGATTTAAGGATCCTCCTTCATTTTCTGAGGAAATGACTTCTGAAGTCAAACTTCCGAAGTGAAGGAATAAATACTTTTTGCCTTTTTTCCCCCCAGATTGAGGATATGGGCCATATTAAACGAATATCTTAAATATAAAAAAATTAGATTACAAGAACTGAAACATTGTCAGCTTTGTATGCACACATTGTCATAGAAAGTATGTAGGAAACAGACAAACTGGTGCCAGAGACTCTGATAGAGAACTTATCTGAAATCAGGAGGAAGTGAATGTTTTGCTCACAGAAGCTTGTTTCTGTCGTTGCAGTGCCAACTCATTATTAATTTATAAATGTCAAAAACTCCATTCATATAAGGCATCGTTATTTTCACAATGACAGGGGAAAAAAAGAAAATGCTATATCTACGTCTTAAACAATTAGACTTTGTGACTGATACTCTAAGAACTATTTTTCTTTGTTTGCATTGCACCTACAGCTCTTGGTCTAACATTGAAGCTGAAGTTCAGCTTGAACAGGGCTGTCAGATCTGCATCTAATTGTTGCATTAAGTTACCTCTAAAGTGTTTTAAATGTAAGTTTCACAAATGTGCAGCCAATTCCTGAAGGCTAAGAAGAATGAAATGGTTTTGTTTTTCTGTAATCATAATGACCTTCAGCCTCGACCTGTGACTCAGCTTTTACAAAGGCAGTAAATGTGGCGTTTTCAGGAGGACGCCACGATAAGCCTCATGCAGGAATAACTACATCTGTTTACACAGGCTTTATTGGACATAGATCATATCTGTAACTTTCTTCCTTCCTATTATTTTTCTGTTAGCTACATTTGTAGATTTGGATGTCGTATAACACTGAGAAAACATGCAGAAGTTTCTATTAGACATTTTCTTTCCATCCCTAATTCTAAGAGGGTTTCTCTCACACTGTTTCAATTTTGTTGCCATCTGAACTTCCATTCCTTGGTTTCTAAATAAAGAAGAAGTTTTCTAATAAAATTGTGGAGACAAACACTCCAAGTGGCTTGGTGGTACCTCCAACAGGACAGTGATCAAAAATGTTTTATATGATTAAACCTCCAATTGAATTGTGCCTCCTATTATCTCAAACCTATAAGAAGCTTTGAAAGTCGTGACATCATCATCTGGGCTTGCCCACCTTGTTTAAAGAGATAGTAATCTACATGTAAACTTCTGGTTTTGAAGACATTTATACATAAATATCTGATATATCCTTTCTCTAATTATTATGGCATTTAGTAAATCAAAATATCTTTGGTCTTTCTAACTTAAATTAAACAAACATGTTAAACTATTAACTCAAACCTGTCAAAATATGATGTTTTTTATGCATTTCTTTAAGACTCTTCCCTAATAATGTCTCCGAAAGCACAGTTCTTTCAGTTTATTTGATGCATTTCCCAAAACAATTAGTACAAACTAATCTGGAAGTGTTTTCCATTGCACAAAAGTCAGATCATAATAACAGTTCCTGAAATTGCTCAAGACAACTCTATGCTTTATTAGCATAGCCATTTTAATTAAATCTACAGTTACAGTAAGCTCAGTTTTGCTGTATTTATTGAGTGCCAGACACAGACATATGCTCCACATTTTTACTGCATATGATCTTTCCAATTCAAAGTTATTCGTAGTATCGTGCAAAGGTAAAGTTATTTAAAACAAACACACTTTGGGTAAAGCTGTGCACAACTGTAAACAATATCATCAATGAAAACTGAGAGAAAGTGTTGTGAAATTATGATTTTTCAGGAAGGAATGGTAAAGAAATACATAAGACTGACAGATCTGTAGAACTAGTTCAACATTTTTTGATTTCCTCAAGCAAATGAAATGAAGGCCATTTGTTTTATAGGAAATGACTATTCAGCCTTCATCCATACACTGACATGACAAAATCAAACGATGTTATAAAACACCAGAGAATTGCATGGAAGCAATTGATGCACGTCCAAAAGCATGCAATTTGTTGGAAGGAAGCCTGCTACTACAAGGCACTAATGTTGTTGATGATGGACTAATATACGCCAGAGAAATACACTAATACGAAACCCCCCCCCCAGTAAAACAGTATTTTACGCAGGTCTAACGCCAGAGGGCACTGTCTGTTGATTGTTGAGTTCAGCGTTTGGGTATTTGACAAAAAGTGCTTTATTATTTCAAGGTTGTGTTTTTTTCCTGCATTGAATTTCCCTGCAAAAAAGCGAGTTTTTTCACATGCCATGCCTGTATAAGTTGAAAAAGATAAATGTCTGAAACGCCTCATGACCACTGAATGCAGTGCAACTAGTCTTTCTTCCCGTGCTTGTTGAAACCTTCATTTCCCCCGCATTTGCTCTGACTTTCACAGTTTTTCTTACTTACAACACGGAATTACTGTTATGCTGTTCTCTTCATGCCTACTTACTTTAGAATAAATCTGAATTTCATGCTGGCTCCTGTAATTGGAGGTGCCAGCATATTTTTTTCCCTCATATCTTTTTGTAGGTGTTATAGAAATAGGCAAATAATCAGTTGTCCGCTCCCGGGTTTTTCTTTGAAAGTGAGTACTTTTCGTAAGCAAGGCAATGACCGAGGATTTATTTATTTACTTGAATTCAAAGAGGTACTCAAAACAATGCATTCTCATTTCACACCAATTGGTGGCGGTAGTGAACATTTAAGTTGACAGACAACTAAACAAACGCAACAAAGACCACGAAGAAGAAAATGACGAACAGTAGCAAACAAACCTTAGCAGTAAGCGGCTAATTTAGCTTGTGGAAACTTTAGGTTTTAGTTTCGTCGGTTTTACGTTGGATAGATTAATTGTTTTTGTTAATCTGACTCGGTATAAACTATGTGCACGGGCTCCGGGAGGAAGACGAAAATAGAGCCTGTTATCTAACATTTGCTAACTCTAGCCAAACATCGGCAAACCTCAAGTTAATCCTTTCCGTTTGTGGTGTTTTCTACTGGAAAATATATACTTGTGGCAATAAAGCAGTTAAATTGTCCAGGAAGAAAGGTCTGACTCACTTAAGGATTTTCTGTTAGGCGGTTTGAGTTTCGATACACCCCTCGGTGTGGAGGCGTAAACAAGGAAATACGGTGAGTGCCTTATTAAAATATGACATGTACTGTATTGCTTTTGAAATCTTAGTTTTGTACTTCTGTCTTATTCAGCGATTCTCTCATTCCTTTTTGCGGGGGAAGCAGCTCAGGTTGATATAAAAAAATATTTATTTCCCTAGATAACATTATTACCTAAAATACTTGGTCTATTAAAACATATTTGTTAATTTCTAAGTAACTTTAGTTCGGCATAAACCGCATCTTTTGCGGGTCAACATATCCATACTAACCTGTATTTATGTTATTTTTGTTAATAAAATGCTTGTAAAGTAGACTGAAAATGCTACACTCTGAGAAATACAATTTGAGCAGCTACTGATACGTATCGGTATGTCTCTATCAATCTTGTACATCTATATAAATCAAGGTTTGCTCATTGTCATTTAATTAAACCAACATATCGCTAAAAAAATGTTTTATGTAAGTCAGTGCATTGTAGATCTGGCTGCTGTATGTTTAGTGATATTGTCCTGCTGGAAGGCGAACTTCCGGTTTTCTTTCAGTATTGCTGTATGGATGCCATGTAGCAGTTTCCATTTTCTGTTCAGACCAACTTTCCTGTTTCTGCAAGCACACACATCCCCATGGCATGATGCTGCTACCACCATATAACTGTGTGTTCAAGGAGATGTGCAGTAGAAGTAGAAGTTCCCATTTTGGTCAAAGTGATCACTGTGATCCATGTTTTTGCTCTTTCTCCTGTATAGTTTTTGGTCAAGAATGTGCACACCACTCAGATACTGTATTTGTAATGTGCTTTAAATGCCCTACCACTAATATGGACTGTTTTCTATTGGACTTTAAAATACTTTTAGGTGGGCATGTTGAAAAGTGTAATGTAGTAGGTTGTCTCCATAAGTCATCCTTAAGATATAAGTACCTGATCTCACTGCAACAATCGTCTCAGAAATGTGTTTTTTTTTTTGTGTGTGTGTGCAAAACAGTCATTTGTTATTTAATTTGAAACAAAAGACATCTAGAGAATATATTTACATACTGAAAAGCAGATTGTCAATACTGTCTAGATGACAGTTGGTTCAAACTTCATTATTATTAAGGCCTGCTGTCCACCCACTTCACAGTTCATTGTTTGCATATCTGTGTTTATTTCCATTGCTAATCAACCTGAATTGTCTGTTTGCCTTCAAATGTTAATGCTGACTATAAGCACTTCAGTCTTCTTCCTTCCAGCAGAAGAATCCTTAAAGGTTTTTTTTATCCTGTGTTGGATTTTGTTTTGGATTTGATAGAATCATTTTAATCTATGTCACAGCTTGTACAAGTGAAAAACAAGTGTACAAGAAGAAGATAATCTCTTGGCACTAAACATCTTGACAGTATCAATCTCATTCTACCTTAAGTTCTGTAAACAATATCCACTCTTGGTTTCTTAAACCAAGAGTGGAACTTGAGCCTTAAAATTAAGGCTCAAGTTATTTGATGCCAGATGTTTTATTTCATTCTCTTTGTTTATGATCCTGTTGTTCTTATTTCTTGCATTTTAGTGCCGCTGAAAACAACCGAGGATGGCCCACCTTGCTGTGTGGTGGAAGCACACTCAGCTGAGTGTCTTTTTACTCGCTTTCAGCTGCATGCGTTTCCCCTCACCAACACATGCATATATATTTGTTGTAAGTAAAATTAAAGCTTTACATTTCACTTCCTGCAATGGTGTATGTATATTCCACTCATGTTGTGTGTTCGCTTGGCAGCATTATAAAAACCAGACCGACCTGATGTTTGAGGACCTACCTGCTTTTTTTGGACCTCCTCTTCCTAAGCAGGGATTGATGGTGAGGAGAGAGATTTTATTTATTACTGCTTCCAGATGAATATTGTTGATGTTTTTTTTTTTTTTTTTTTCCTGACTTCCTGCTCCTTTCATCCTAAAAAGGGAGTTTTGGTGGTCTCCCATCCACTCAATGGTTGTACAACAATGGATCCTCCTCCTCCAAGCTACGACACCAACACCACTCAATTTATTGCTCTCATCAGGCGCCTTGATTGCAATTTTGACATAAAGGTGAGCCACGTTCGACAAAGAACGATTAGTGATGTTTGTGATGGAATCTAATCCTACGTATTTGTGATATTGTTCCAGGTTTTAAATGCACAGCAGGCTGGATACAGCGCGGCAATCGTTCACAACGTGAACTCTGACCTGCTTCTCAACATGGACTTTAGCAATGGTAAGTGTTTATCTCGCTGTGTTCCCTCTTACCCTGGAAGCTGAAACTTGGATAGGATAACAGTTGATCTCTATGAACTCTTTGATTTAAATGCAAAAAGAACATGCTAACAAATGGATCTCACACTTTATTTTGTGTGACTAATTTAATGATAAGCAAGGAAACAAATGTTTAATTTCAAGTCAAGTTGATTCTCTGACTGCATTTAAAAATATGTGCAATCTACCACACTTGCATTATTCTAAGCGATTAAATCTTTTTATTTTCTTTTTTTCCTTTTCAGAGACTATTGCAGATCAGATTGAAATTCCCTCTGTGTTCACCAGCTCCTACGCTGCAAGGAGGCTTAAGGAGGAAGTAATTCCAGAACACGGGTGAGGGAAAAAAAATAAAACCTTTAAAACATTCTCTAGGTAATCAGAAAAATGCCAAAGCAGGCGCATAATAGCCAGCATTAGATTTAGACATGATAACAGTTACAGACTGCGGTCATGTTGTTGTATTTAACAGATTATTTTTCTCTGTTTCTCAACAGGGCCTATGTGATACTCAAGCCGGAGTTAATTTTTCCACTTTCGTACTACCTTATTCCATTCACTGGGGTACTTGGGATGATTATTATTGTGATGTGTGTAGTCCTAGTAAGTATGCACGGTTCCTTCTTTGAAATAGGTTATCTTACAGATCTTAAAGCATGTTTCTCTTATTGAACAGAGTTTGGCAGTTGGTGTTGTTTATGTGAAATGAAATGCATCTCATACTTGTTTCTCCACCCACTGCTTACTGACGAATAATGTTTAGTGTCCGAGGCGTAAAAGAAACACTTCCCTCGTAAAAGCAATAACACTGTAACTGATTAATCTTTCACTGCATTTTCTCTCTGAAAATCATGTTCAGTCACTTCAAGCTTTGCGATTTATTGACAAAGGCTTCATGTTTCAGGGCTGGGCAGTAAATCAATAACTTTATATAACACGATAGACGTTTGATCAATATCGGTAGAAAATGCGTCTGATAGACTGTTCAATAATTTTCCTGATTTAATGCATTAATAGATGTTTGGTAAATCAGGCCAGATGCTGCAGACTTGTTTCTTTAAGCTCAAAAATGTACTTAAAGTTACTAAATTAATTTTTGTTTTGCTGTCTTAATAAGCTTTTGTGAATGAGGTACGAGTTCGGTGTGAGTCGGGTAACGGTTAGGTTGTTAAATTATAGTGTGTGTAATGATGTCTCCTGTCTGTGTTGCTCAGGTTATACGGTGTGTGCAGTACAGAAAACGTCTGAGGAAAAATCGTTTGACCAAGGAGCAACTGAAGCGCATTCCAAC
The DNA here is from genome assembly GCF_001443285.1 of Poecilia latipinna. Lineage (NCBI taxonomy): Eukaryota > Metazoa > Chordata > Actinopteri > Cyprinodontiformes > Poeciliidae > Poecilia > Poecilia latipinna. The sequence goes on from NW_015113192.1 coordinate 236,792, forward strand.
TCACAAGTTCAGGAAAGGTAACACCTCTGTAGTCTTTGTACCGTCACTGAAATGCATTGATTTATTATTTTTATTTTTATTTTATTTTTTTTTGTATTATGTACATTTTGTGCAACTCTAATATAAGGAATTGTATCCTTTGGGCCTTTTTAAAGGACTTTGTCAGTGCTGTTTAATTAAAGTTACATTTCTACCTCAATTAGCTACTTTTTCATTGATATTTTCTTTGAGAAAAGTTCTTGAAGTCAGTGACGTTATTAATTTCTTCTTGTCAAGGCGCAAATCCATTTACCAGCTCCTTACTTTCCTTTAATTTCAGGAGATGACTACGATTTGTGTGCCATCTGTCTTGATGAGTATGAAGAAGGAGACAAGCTGAGAGTTTTACCTTGCTCACATGGTAAATAATTTGTGTGATGTTATGTTAACCATCATGTTGTTTAAGAGATTACCAAGAAATCCTCTTAAAGTTTTTTTATTAGCTTAAAATTTTATTGAGTCACCATATTGTTTTCTTTCTTGAATCTTCCGTTTTTCTTTTAGCGTATCACTGCAAGTGCGTCGACCCGTGGCTCACCCTGACCAAGAAGACCTGTCCTGTGTGCAAACAACGCGTGACCCGAAACAACCCGGAGCATTCCGAGTCCGACTCTGAGGAGGAAGCCGGAGGCCGGGGAGAGGAGGAAGCAGCACAGGGCGAAGGAGACTCCGAGCGCACCCCTCTGCTGCGCCCGTCCAACCCCGGGTCTCCGTCTAGGAACCCGTCGGCCTACTCGGCCACCACCACTACTGCTCAGTGCCTCGTCTCTCCAGCCCAACGCGACTCCCCCGTCCGGGGCTATGATGGCTACTACTCCCCACAGGAGGACACTGACTCAGAAAGTGGTGACGGAGGAGAGGACGAGCACCACAGCGAGGACGACACAGCTCGGCTCATTGGTAGGAACGGAGTGGTGGTCTGAACTTACCCGCCAGATTGTTAGCCCAATTTTAAACCCAAAAGACGAAAAGCGAACGGGGAGGAAAGTTTCGCCTGAGCATTCTGCTTCAGCATGCTTAGTTAGCTGGAAGATTTATAGTCGGCTAAAAGTTTTGTATTATTTCCACATTTGTTGATTTCCAACAAATCTTTTATCCAAACGTCGACAGGAAACTTTTTAAGTGTCAAAGCGCAAATCTGTTTCACCAAAGTCAAACATTAGGAGCCGCTCCCCTTCGATGCACACAATAACTCTCGCTGAACTTTTGCTTGTATTCTGTGGCTTTATCACATATGACCTAAACTCTGGTGTCGCCACAGTGTAACAGAAATCTGTGTGGTGAAAGTTACTTTGGTTGAAGTCGTTTATGAAGGAAAGTTCCCCGTTTTAAATCATCTCCTTTAGATGGTTGTTCTACGAGGAGGTGGGTGTAGAGGGTTGTTTATCTTTATAATTTGACTTTTTTTTTTCAGAGGACTGGATTTTTCTGTTTTGATGATGGATTATACTATAACATTGGAAACACTTTAATATCGCTCTGCTGCTTTTACATTGTTGCTCATATAGCTATGTGGGCGGTTAAGATTTTTAGCTTTATCCCATTTATTCAGTTGAGTGAACTCAGGTTTTTTTTTTCCACAATTAAAGGTCAGTTGGATTTGTAGGTGAAAGAGCAAGTGCAAAAAAAAAAAAAATTACAATTGGGTTTGGTCATGTAAATGTTAGGTTTTTGCTTCACTTTTAAGCTTTAGAAAAGCTTAAAAGCCAATTAACTTTTTTTTTTTTTTTTACTTATTTTTAAATAATTACAGATTAAGATTTGTGATATTGAATAGCGTCTTAGGGAAAAAGTGCATTGCCTTTCATCGGCCTTGTTTACGTGTGTTTTGTTTCTAACCCGAGTGGTCGAGATAGACACTCCTTTCTCAGTTTTTATTTTATTCTTGTGTCTTGTTCTGTAATCTAATATGTTGTTCCCTACCTTTGTGTCTCTTGGTGTATCTTTACTTGTAGCCTAACATCAGGACAGGACTAATCAAATTAAAGTTGGTGAAAGACGGCCTTTTTGGAGTTTTTACTGCTCATTTATGTAAAACGCATCACAAGAGGAAGTCTTAAGTGATTTTGGCCATAGTGTTTTTATTCCTAAAATTAAAAAATATAAATCATGAAGATTAGTTCTAAAGTTAAAACTATTGAGTACTGTTGTAATAAGTTGTTCTGTATGACTCTAAAAACATGTAAGCAGGGTTTTTGTGATTATTTTTGCTTTATTTCTAACATAGTCGCACAGATATGCTTTACGAGTTTTAATTTTTCAATAAAGAATTAGTGCAATTTTTGTATCATTTGATACTGCAAGTGCATCAATCTTAAGGCAGAGGAAACGCTACATATGATGGACATAAATTGTGGGGATTAGCTTTCAGTGGGTAGAGCATGAAGGGGCAACAACAGAACTGTGGATTACTAACATTCCTTCACATTGTACGGCCCAATGATCCTGCACTGTTAAGGATTGACTTGGATCTGTTTTAAGAATCACAATATGCTTCAAATTTTCTTTTGTACTGTACTTTTTTTTCTATGTCTGTTTATGGAAACAAATGGAAATGGCTGATCTTCAAATGTTAATCATTACACTAATAAACTTTTGTTTTATTTTAGAATGTGCCTAGGTTGTCAGACTGTACATGCACAGTGTACAAAATAAGAATGAGAATCCATAAATTCTCTAAAGGTCTGTGAGGAGGAACATTAAATGTTTATGACAGAGTATAAGGAATAGAGATGGGACTGCTGCCATAATTTGTTGTAATAAGGAAGGTTGAGTAATTTCTCTTTACAAATCCTCATTGACACAATTCTTGATAATAAAGCCACTTTGAAAAATAATTCTTTGGTGAGTGTTATTATTCAGGGAGTGGAGCTAGTGAGCTCCACTAAAGTCGTGAAGCCAAAGTACGACTTTAGTAGTCTTGAACTTTTTCACTTCTTGTTTCCTGCCTCAAAAGCACTTCTCCGTCTTCTACATTTTCTACCTTTTAGTTGCTGCTGATTGGCAACAAGTAAAAGTCACTAGAGTCCATAACCAAGAAACTTTCAGCAGCAAAACAGGAGTCACAGATCAATGAACCAGCCTGACACTGTGAGAAACGGTAATTAGTAACAGTAGCATGCATTAACTCGATACCGTGCTGCAAATTAAAACATTTTCATTATCCCTGTGCAGGTCTGAATCAGCTGAACCTGAATGAGTCACAGGTGGTTTCAAGAAAAGTAATAAAAACGCTAAAGTTTTGTAAAGCACAGCTCACCTAAGAGAATATTCCAATTAATTAATGGCCTTTGAGAGGAACTAATTAGAGCTTGGCACCTAGCTGAATGAAGTCTGCTCCAAGTTATGAAATTCTCACCCGTGAACACCGGACGAACAGAAACAATATCAAACCATGGGAGCTAAAAATATGTGTGTGTGAGTGTAAAACATATTGACATACATGTTCTTGAATTTGTCATATTGTGATTACAAGTAATTTACATATTTATCGGGGTTTAAAAAGACTGAATATTTTGCAAATAGTTCTATGATAGAGCAACACTCAGTTGTACTTTTTTTTTTTTCTAAAGAAATGACTCCCCTCCCCATCAGGCTAGCCTGTAAGCTAACTCTCCGCCTAGCTTACAGGCTAGGCAGAGAGAGCTTTATTCAGAAAAGCAGTAATGAGTGAGAAACAGGATTATGATAATTTTGGAAAGCTTCAAATATTCACAGCTCACATGAGTATCTATCAAAAGGATAACTATTTACTTTACTAATTTGTAATTTGACCTTTAGGAAGAGTAGCCAGAAGGTCTCTAGGCAAAGTGTGAAAATTGCTGTTGTGACAGAAGACTAATCCAATCTGAATTAGCTTGAACTTTTTTTCAAAGAAAAACAAGATGGATTTCAGTCACTTTTTAGATTTCCATTAATAAAGATTACTAATTGAATCTCTACTAATGGAAACCTCAGTACTTTGTGTTTGCCTTTAAATCTCAGCAAAATACATTGAAGTTCATGGTTGTAGCGTGACAAAATGTGAAAAGGTTCAGTGGTTTTGCAAAACTGTTTCATTTTGTGAATGTTATCTCAGCTATATTTTGGTATTAAGGCTGACTGTTATTAATATATATTTGCTTTAAAGAGCTATACAAAGTTTTTTGCTTTACAGCAATTGTAATTCATCAAGGCTTTCTGCACCAAGAACCAACTCATTTTAATCCTTTTTCATTTTAGCATTTCCTGCACCTTTAATGACCTCCTGTTGCGTTGAAGAAAAGATAATTCATATTAAATCTGAATAAATGTGTTAATACTCATAATACTTCTCATATCAAGCAGCTAAGTATAGCATTCTAGCTTCATGACCCCCAGGTTGGTTTTTCTGAGTTTTGTTCCATGTGAACTTAGAAACAAAAGCACAGCAGCACAGTGGACTGTGTCGTCATGCTACTTAACCATAAAAGCCTATAAAGTAACGCTTTGAGAGGACATCTCACCATTGTGTTTTTGAATTTTCTCCTGCTAACACCAGATGCAATGTCTTCATATTCGACCTCCTCGATGAGATTTTTTGGTCTGGTCTTTACTGTAATGTCATTTCTGTCGTGGGATTCAAGAGCAATTCCTCTACAACATAACAAGGTAAATAACGAGATTTTTTTTTTTTATTGATTTGGTACTAGTGTTTGTGTTCTTTCACACTGGCTTGCTCTAATTACAATTTGTATTATAAAGTGAACAACTCAATCTGGCATTGATTTTGCATAAATTACAGTTTTCCCTGCTTATTGTTTTGACATTTCTTCAAATGTTCAACTCAGTTAAAAACATAATTTCCATCACCAAAAGATAAATGACAAGATATGAACTACTGCTGCACTTCACCATTGATGTGCTGCATTTTTACAGGGTTATTTGGATAGTGCTGACCCTAAGCAAATGAGCTCCACTCCCTGGGACATCAACCTGGCAGTCGGAGACGACTTCACATTTGGCTCGAAAGATGGGCAGGAATTCCCAGACATGAAACCTGAATTCTTCCTGGACGATGATGCACAGGCGACCCGAGTGTGGCCACGCACTTTGCAGGACCACATGAGGCAGCAGCTGAGGTTCCGAGGAAGGACAAAGAAACAGGATATTTAGCAATTTAATGAATTATGAACGTGATGTGGTTAGTAATGATTACCCATTAAACTGTTGCTTGAAAAAAAATTATATTCCTACTGGCTTTTTTGACCGTTATTTGAAAACAAATTGATGGTTGACTACAAAGGGTCAGTAAAGATATGATGTGTTACAGTGTCAGCCATATTTATTGGCACCATTGATTAAAATGCCGTAAAATCCCTTCACCTTTCTATCCAGTAGCGCAATCTCACACTGTTAATTTAGATAGATTATGTATTTGAGTGGTTTGATCCATTTTAATAATTTATTTCATAGCAAATTTTTTTAATGTTTGTTGCCAAAAGTCTCAAGTTTAGCCTGACTTGACCAGATTACAGTATATGGCTCCAGGTAAAATTCCTGTAAATTTTAGCAAACTTTGTATGTTTATCTTTTTCGTGGGTTGACAGAAACTATTTTGACCTAACTCTAAAATGCCACTTCTTACTACAGTTCTCTAATAGTGAGTTTTCCCTTACCATACTTGTCACTCACCTGAGCGGGTCTTTGTCCAGCGATGAATGGCTGTGTAATGTCATATTTATACCCAGGGCAAGAGAAAATCCTTGATTGCCACACAGATGTTACCAGAAACTCTGAGAAATAATAATAAATTACAAACTTCCACAGTTACTTTTATTTTTAAGAGATTCGTTATGAGAACTAAAGATTATTTATTCTTGTATTTACTTCCGTGCCTAAAGCATTTATCTCTTAAGTTTCTGCAAAAAAGAGAAAAGGATGGTGTGCCTAATTGTGGATGTTATTAATTACTCAGATAAGACAACAGGAAGCTAATATTTTCAAGAACTTAATGCATTTTGATTTAAGTCCACCATTCTTAGTGAAGCAAAACATTTAATTTACACAAATGTCCTACCATAAAAGATATTTTTTTAAAAAGGGCATATTTATCAACAATGTTAAGATGCAAGATGGAAAAACATCATAATCAAAATCTAAAAATAAATCAAAAAAATCTAAAATAAATGTTATATTGTGATATATATTTTTTATAATTTCAGTTTTATCACACATGTCAAGCTTGTATGTCTTGTAATTTTGATGATGATGTCTTATGAACTCTGAATACTCAAATTATTAATAATAAAAAAAATTAAAAGAAATGAAGACTTGAAATATTCCTATGAATCTGTAACATACACATTTCACTTTCTGAAATATGTGACAAAAAATACTGAACTTTTTCATGATATTAAAACTTTTGGAGATGTGTCTGTACAGTCTTTAAAGTTGTATTATGAATTACATGAAGCTTATTGAAGCTTGTGAATTATGCAAACAAAATTAACTTTAGACATTTGAACTTCAGTTTTCACCTATTTAATTACTAAAAACTAAAATGTGTCAGCTAAGCTTTATCATTTTGTCTACAATAAATAGAAACATAGTTTTTGACATATATAAAAAATCTGTACAGATTGATTTGGACGGTATGGTAAAATTGTTAACAGACTGAATGAAAGTAAGAAAAGTAGGGGAAAAAATGAGTAAGAAAAAACAGTAGCACTCCAAAACACTAGATGGCGATATTTTTACTGGTGTCGTCGAAAGTGAGTTCCTGTTGCACAAGACGGCGAGACCGAGCAGGGAAAAGAGGTGAATATCATTCAAACAAATGCATTGCAGTATATTATTATGTTTTGGTGTGTTTGATTATTTTCACGAATTTCGTAATGATGGTTAGACAGCAAGCTGTTTATTCAATTGAAAATCGAGCTAAGGTTGTATTTTTATAGCTAAGTTTGAGCATGTAGCATGTTAGCATTTTAAGCTAAAGTAGCTTGGATAGCGTTAGCCTCAAGAAATTACTTTTTATCTAGCTTTTTATTTTTAGGATATTTGCTACATTTTATTCTATGCCGTATTATTATCCAGAATTATCTATGTGTTTTTCAACGTATACGCTTGTATTTATTCAAGGAGAACTTTGCGCCAGTTTGGCTTTAGCTGTCGGCTTTGTGTAACCAGCTTCCTTTGCACCAGTTGGACTCGAGATCAAAGAAAGGAACAAGAGTTTTAGTGTTTGCTTCCCAAATCTCTTTTGTAATTTGAGGCCCCAGTTAATAAATGATTGGGCTGGATAAGCTTGTGCGCGCTTCTGACGTTAGAGCTTATTGTCAGAAATGTCATTCATTCCCGCCGCTGTGTATGTTGAGGGTTTAATTTGTACCCTTTTCCTACGAGATGGGAGACAGCGACGATGAATACGATCGCAGGAGAAGAGACAAATTCAGACGGGAGAGAAGTGATTATGATCGCTCCAGAGAAAGAGAGGATCGACGCAGGGATGACTGGAACGACAGGTATGAAAGTGATGAAGAATAACATCATGCTCATGTTTTGCTACCAAAGCAGCTTTGGCCTGCATCATACTATGAGGAGCGTTTTGTTTTTGGACGCCTTTAAAAACCAGTGCTACCTTCTCATCTTTTCCTTCTCAATATTCCAGGGAGTGGGACAGGGGCAGGGAGCGTCGGAGCCGTGGTGAATACAGAGATTATGACCGTGGTCGCAGGGAGAGATTTAGCCCGCCCAGACACGACATGAGTCCCCAGCAGAAACGCATGAGGAGAGACTGGTAAGACTGAACATTGGCGTGTTGTTGGCATAACATCTTTGTTACCATTTCTGTAGGATGCTTACTGTGAACTTGCAGGGATGATCATGGAGGAGATCCTTACCGTGGGGGATATGACTTGGGCTACGGCGGTGGAGGAGGGCCAAGCTATGGGCCACCGCAGCACTGGGGCCATCCTGATCTGCACCTGATGCAGCCTCATCAGGGCATCCCCATCCAGGCTAGGTAAGAGAAAATCAGGAAATGCCTCAAGAGTTTCATTTTGTTTATTGCTGTCTATTTGAACTATTTGGGTTTATGTCAGAGGAAAGCCAAATTGTAGCTTTGACTTTCCAAAATTAGCTTTATGCAAGGTGCCATTTTGAGGTTTATACTAAAAACACGCAAACAGCTTTAACAATAGTTTCTTCATTGACTGGTGGCCTATCTAACACTCCACCAAACTGCTTTCTTCCAATAGACTTGGGAACATCCATGACATGGATTTGGGTCCACCTCCTCCGATAATGAAAAGTTTTAAAGAGTTCCTGCTGTCCCTGGACGACTCAGTGGACGAGACTGAAGCCGTCAAACGCTACAACGAGTACAAGATCGACTTCCGTCGGCAGCAGATGCAGGACTTCTTTTTGGCTCATAAAGATGAGGAGTGGTACGACCTGAGTTTACCTAATGATTGATGTCTAGTTTAACTAATCATAATGTAGACTTGCTTTAGACCATTGACCTGAAATGTAATAAAATGTAGCTTCACATTCAATCTATAATCAGGAGAATTTGATGGCACCTCTTGTAAAGATGTGGAGAACATTTTATATCTTTTAATTCATTAGCATAAAAACAATCACGTTTAACCCTGAAAAAAAAAATCTAATATCAAGAAATAATTGAATGTTTTTAGATAATCCAGGCCTACATTAATAATTAATTAATAGGTTTTCATAAAACTTAGATCTGCAGCCTGAGATGACTATGAGAAATTGTTGATTTTTGTGTCTTAGAAACCATTTCTGAGTGCTCTAATTTGCCCATGGGCCACTAAATGTGCTGGTAGGACAGAAAAAACACTCCCAAACAGTCGGTTGAATGTTGATGGTGGCTAATGTTTGATATGGAGTCTTGGTGAGGCCAAAATGACAAAAGTCTGTAGCAGTTAGCTTGGATATTTTTTTTTTGTTATGCTTATAATCCTGTTCATTGTTGATGGTGGGCAGACAAATCCAGTAGAGAAAGAAATGTGACATCATATTAATACACCAAGAAAACAGAAAATCAAGAATTTGAATTTCCCTGAAACTTTGATCAAGTCTAAAAAAAACAATGTATTTTAAATAGGTGCTTTTGGATTATTCTTCCACTACATTTTGTTAGTGTGAGGTTGTGCTAAAAATAAAATGCATTTAAGATTTCACACATCTTCACCAGGGTTGCCATCAAATTTGTATTTTCATCTATATGGAGCATGTATTAAGGATTTTAGCTGTCTTTGTCCTATGAATTTCTTATTTAATGTCATATTTGTTAATGCTTACTCCACAGGTATGATGCAAAAATTGTTCTGTTTTGACCTAACCCGTTCTTCTTCCCTTCACTTCTACTCCCAAGTTGACGACGATTTTTTTTTTCTCTCCCCCACAAGAAAACTGCGGGATTCCTCTGCCAGAGTCGGTCTTAGATAGCGAGGGCAAGCACTGCGCACAATGCAGATGCTCTTAGACTCACAGTACCAGGGATTTTAGATAGACAGCCAATCAGTCCTCCACACAAGGAGGATTTTCTTTTTTTTTTTTTTTTTTTTTTCTTTTTTCGGCGCCGTTTTCTTTTTATATTTGGATCAAATCGAATCCCAAAACCGAATTTGTGTGTGTACAGACACACCACTTGGGTGAAGTGGAGCGCATTTTGACAGAAGAGACCCCGTTCTCCCCCCTCTGTAAATATTTGTTATTATACTGGCAGAGCAAAAGGTAACTGTGGATCACTCAATGATAAACTTTTTATGTGACATTCTGATTCTGTGATTGATTTTTCATAATCTGTTGTTTTTTTTCCTAACATTTTTGGTGAGTTAATTCCATGCTTTTTCCTACTTTTACGATTCTAAAAATCATTTCCAGTCAACATCTGGGCATAAATGAGCAGAATATGTGTAAATGTATGTGCAATTTAGATTTTGTGTTGCTAAATTTGGCTTTTTACCTCTTCCACCAACAAGCCCCGAAAAGTCTAAAATTAAACTGTTCTTAAGAAAGATCCTTTTAAACTCATCTGTGCTTTTTGAAATATTTCTGACCCTTCAGCGAGGACTTAGATTTATAACATCTGTTTCTTTCTGTAACTCTGCCAACCTGTTCATCCCGTCCCCCGTCATCTCCCCCTCTTCTCTTCGGTGGATTTCCCCACTCTGAACGCAGGTTCAGATCCAAATACCACCCGGACGAGGCCAGCCGGCTGAAGGCAGAGGCTCAGAGCGCTCTGTGCAACCGTCTGAACGTCTTCATGTTCCTGATGGAGAACGGCTGGTTTGAGAACGTTTCCCTGGACATTGAGCAGACTCCTGCCATCATCAAGGTGCTGGACGCAGGTGAGGCTTCAGAGGAAAACCGACTGAATTTTTATCCAGAAACTTTCCGGGCACTTTCTTGTAATGTGAACCATTACAAGAAGTTCACACTTCAGTTTGCTTTATGTTTTTAGTTTTGTTTACGTTTTTAACTCTTTCTTTTTTTTTTTTTTCTAAAATGTTAAAAGAAACCTGAATCAGCATTTGATGATCTCCAGTTACAGATTTTATTATATTAGTAGTTCAACAGAAAATCTCAAATGATTGTGGAAAATGTTGAAGGAATGTTTGGCTTTAGTTATATTTCCATCCTTTATTCCTTCCTTGCTTCGTTTCCTTCCTTCCTTCCTTGCTTGCTGACTTACTTTCTATTCTTCCATCCTTTCTTTCTAAATAAATATTCATCAAATCATGGTGAACTGTACTATTTTACATTTTAAATGACTGAAACAAAGTCGATTATGGAATTTAATCATATTTATTTTGCTGCCATGCTGCAGAGACCAACAGTACAAAACTGTGACGTGCATCAAGTCAACATTCCTGCTGTTTATGAGCTCTCACATCCCTACTCAGACGAAACGCTCAAATGTTGTTGTTTTTTTCCTCCTTCAGCTGTGATAAAGATGGAAGGAGGCACTGACCACGACCTCCGCATTTTGGACATGCCGCCAGAAGAAGAAGAAGAAAGGGAGAAGTCCACGTCTGTTTTAGCTGGAGGGGAAACTCAGAGGAGGGAAGAACTAAAAACAGCCGACACAGAGCGCAAGCCCTCGGGGGAGAAAAACAAAACTGAGAAGGTGTGTGACGTTTTCTGTTAGCAAGCGGTAGTGATCGCGTAGAGCCGCGGTAACGACGGAGAACTGTGCTGCAGGAGGATGGCGACTCTGCCACCGGAGACCGAGACGCCGCCGCAGACGGGCAGGATAGGAAGCAGGAGGCAGAGAAAGAATCTGTCAGAGAAGAAATGCCTGAACCTAAGAAGGTTGTTCTGACTTCAGTTGCTTAAAATATTTATTTTAAATACAACTGAATCGACCGAACATCTCTGACGTTTTTTTATTTTATTTTTTTTATTGTCAGGCAAGAAGAAAGAGGAAGCGTAGCGGGGACAGCGACGACGAAGCGAGCGCCTCCGAGAGCGAATCTGACTCCGAGTCCGACTCCAACTCCGACTGCTCTGACAAACCACAGAAGAAGGAGGAAGTGCAAGACAAGGATGACGAAGAAGAGGAGGGAGAAGGTGACGAATCGAAGTCGCAGCATGCGGCTGTGAGTTTCAGAATGCCTGAAATCATCTGACATTGTCCTCCAATGTCTGCAGAAGACAAACCGAAGGAAACCTCCGAGGAGGAGAAGAAGGAAGAGAAGAAACCCAAAGACGACTCGCCCAGACCACGACCTCTGCACAAGACTTTCTCCCTGTTCATGAGGAGCATCGCTCCCTCCATCTCCAAGGCTGAGATTATCGCTGTAAGTCAGAACAGCACAGACGTTGTTTATTGTCTGAGTCCTGATCATTGGTTGTTGTATGAACTCAGGATCTGCATTGTTTTTATTTTTACCCCACAGCTTTGCCGACGATATCCTGGGTTTCTGCGCGTTTGCCTCTCTGACCCTCATCCAGAGCGCAGGTTGGATTAAAGAACTATTCCTTCCTAATTTGTTGTTTGTATACCTTAAGCTTTTCCACGTTCGTTACTTTACGCACAATATTTATTGTGTTTTGATGGGATTTAAAGTATTGGACACAAAGTAGCACTTACTTTTAATGTGGTTGGAAAATGATGAATAATTTTTGTTTGATCTTTTTTATGATAAATCAAAATCTGAAAAGTGTGGTGTGCATTTACTTGGATACCTGTATATGAACAGAAGTCAAATACTAAATGGAGTCGTTCTTTGTGTAATTTATCACGGTTTAAAAAAAAGAGGAGAGAACTGGAGGCAGACAACGATCGCTGGATACAATGGAATAGTTTACAGCAAATTTATGAGTTAGAATGGTCCAGTCAAAGCAAATATCGGAGAAAGGACCAAATCAGTGGTGAGACTTGATAACAGATATTCACAGATGCTCTACATCAAGTCTGATTTTGGGCTGTGTTGCCTAGAAAAATATGTTGAAATTCCCCTGTAGGTGTTTCACGTTTTCACTTTGTAATTATTCACTCCTTTGTGTTGATCTGTCATATAAAATCTCAGTATAACACATCTGGAAAAACTTCCTGTTGCCTGGCACTTTATGAGGAGAGAAAATGGACACAGTTCTGCTCGATGTTTAAATCAAATCTGTGTTTTTCAGGTTTTTCCGGCGTTGCTGGGTGACCTTTGATCGCAGCGTCAACATCAAGGAAATCTGTTGGAACCTCCAGAATATACGCGTAGGTGTTGCCTTAAGTAATTCAAATCGTTTTGTGTTGCAAAATGACTGTATAAAATGACAGATTAGTTGTTTTTATATCATTTTCAAGCGATGTGTACGTCCGTGTCCTTTACCCAAAAAGCCTTCACTGCTTCCCTAAAGTTTGCTCCACTCTTCTTTCTTAAAAGCTCAGAGACTGCGAACTGGCACCAGGCGTGAACAGGGATCTGGCTCGGAGGGTCCGCAACGTGAACGGCATCACTCAGCACAAGCAGGTGCTCCGCAACGACATCAAGCTGGCTGCCAAGCTCATCCACGCTCTGGACGAAAAGGGCGATCTGTGGAGCAGCAAAACTCAGGGCGCTCAAAGCACCGAGGTTCCTGTTGCAAAGATTTTAATTTCTTTTCATACGCGAGCGAAGATTAATGCATGTTCTTCCCTCTGATGAGCTATTTTGATCTTTTTTTTTTTTTTTTTTTTAACGTGAAGTTGCAGGCTCAGAACCCCATCTTGAAGAATATCACTGATTACCTGATTGAGGAGGTGAGCGCTGAGGAAGAGGAGCTCCTGGGGTCTGGCAGTGGGATGGATCCAGATGAGGGCGCTAAGGAGGGAAATCCTGCTGAGATAACTGTGGAGAAGGATGATAAACTAGCCAAGGTTTGCTCTTTTTACACGTTTTATGGTAAAAAAAAAAATCTAAACTGATGTTTATTGAGCATACCTAGCTCAAACCGTAACTTAAAGCTTTACATGGATTACTTTTTTTTTTTTTTTTTTTTCCCGTAGGTTTTGGACCGGCTGCTCTTATATCTGCGGATTGTGCACTCAGTTGACTATTACAACACCTGCGAATACCCCAGTGAGGATGAAATGCCTAATCGCTGTGGGATGATCCATGTTCGCGGCCCAGTTCCTCCCAACCGCATAACGCACGGAGAAGGTCAGTGTGAAACCTGAAATACGCAGTCCTTTGTGAAACTGTGAGATAAATTCTTCCAGTGATTATTGTAATAAATGGTAATATTGTTGTTTTGAGACCATTTTCAAGTAAAATATTGATAAAGGTACATTGATGATGCAGGTTCTCCCTCCCAAAGACCAATAAATGTTAGTTGTGTAAAAAAAAAAAAACAAACAAAAAAAAAGTTTTCGGTGGAACTGGAAGATAAATAAATATCCAAACAAAAACAACAACAACAGATTAAATGGAAATAAACGTTTACGACTGAAACTATAATCAAAACAAATTCTGACCTTCAAAACACATTAATCATCAGGGTGGAAATGATCAAGTTTATTTTAATTCATCTTTGATTATTGCTTCTTGCCTATATGGAATTTCACTGTTTTCCAGTTCTGAACGCATAAAGAAAACAGTGAGGTATAATCATACTTTCAGACTTTCCATCCTTTTTAAAATTATCTACAATTCTCAAAAATATTTGTTCCTGACAGATTAAAGCTCAAAATATTAGCTTTTTTATTTATTTCGAACGTGAAAGAAGTATAAAATCACACATGAGCAAGGAATGAAAAACATATTTTTGTACCACAATAATCTTAACATACTTGAACAGGAGTAGGAAGAAGTCAGAAACTTATGAACTCTGACCTCATAAACTCATACCGTATTTTCAGATGTACTTTTACATTTTCAAGCCTGCTAACTGTAAAACATTAGGAGTTTGTGAATTTTTGGATTTATACATACAAAAGGGCTGAAAATTAACCAAGATATCGGGACATTTTGATTCTTGAACGGTGTGAAAATTTTAAATCGATGGAAACCAGGATCAATTGGAATGCGGGTATGATTGAACTGAAATGAGTCTTTTCTAAAAATCCTTGAGATAACATCTGTTGTGAATCGGCACTAAAATAACAGAAAAGAATTGAAATAAATGCTCTGGATCGACTTTTTATAACTGATGTGGTGTTTAACCACTAGATGTCGCCACATTCCTCACTGAAGAGCTTTAAAAGCCACAATGAATGTTTTCAGCGCAAAACAATCCAAATTGCTCTAACTAACCTCACATTTCTGCTTTGTCTGGTTATTTCCTTAAACAGTGCAACAGTGGGAAAAAGTGACGGAGGAAAAGTTGATGCCTTTATTTAGTTTAAAGGAAATCCTCTCTGAGGAAGAGGCAGCGAAGATGGGCCGCAAGGATCCCGACGAAGAGGTGGAGAAATTTATATCTGCAAACACTCAGGAGCTGGGAAAGGACAAATGGCTCTGCCCTCTTAGCGGCAAGAAATTCAAGGTGAACGCTTGGAAGATTTAGTTAAATGGCTTAAATGTTGCAATTTGATGTGTTTTTTTTTTTCACAACGCCAATTAGTGTAACCACATCGGTTTATGACATCTGTTTACTGCAAACTCTGCCTCAGGGTCCGGAGTTTGTACGGAAGCACATCCTGAACAAACACGGGGAGAAAATTGAAGAAGTTAAAAAGGAGGTCGTGTTTTTCAACAATTTCCTCATGGATGCTAAAAGACCGTCGCTGCCAGAGATGAAACTTCCACCTCTCCCTGTCCCTGGCCAAGGTCGGCATACATCTTGTTAACCCTTCATACCCGACAACTTCTGCTACAGTCACAACATTGGTCCATTGCGGTCTAAATATGAAAAATGAGCTGAGGTTCTAATTTCGTTCTGGTTTTGGTGAACAGGCTTGCTTTCTCCCACGCTGCCATTTCCTCCTCAAGGCCCTCAGGGTCCAATGGGCTTTGGTCAGCCTCGTCCACCTCTGATGGGCTACGGCGGTACGTCCTTACATCTTCTGGCACTGGGAACGATGCATCAGGGTAAAATTATGATTAATGTTTAAATTTCTTGTTGTTGGACAGGTGCTCCCCCTTACCCTCCTAATCAGTTTGGAGGAGGCAGAGGAAACTATGACAACTTCCGTGGAGGACAAGGTGGCTACCTGGGGAAGCCGCGAAACATCAGGTAAGACCACGACAGAGCTGATGTATATTTTGTTTTCAGAAAACTGAGGGATTTCCAAACTTTTGATTTAAGATCATGTAATTTTTTTTCGCAGAATGTCCCGGGGAGATCCACGAAATATAATTGAGTATCGTGACCTAGACGCCCCAGATGATATGGACTTCTTTTAGAAGGTTAAACTGTTTTTTTTTTGTTTTTTTTTGTTTTTTTTTTGTCCGAGCTCTTTCCATGTGTTCTGTTCTGCCTGTTTTTTTTTGTAGGAATTACAGTATTTACTTTCTTAAATATTTCATTTTGTGATCATTGTGTAATTCTATGAAACTCCTGTAAACTGATCATCAATAAAAGTGTGTTCAAACAACTTTTATACGTGCTATAAGTAAATTATCTAATGAGTCTGGAAGGGACGCAGATTCTGTTCCTATAACCGTTCAGAATGGTTGTACTTTTGTAAATAAGTACATCAGAAATGTACACATTTCAGTTCAGTTATGAAAAAATAAAAATTTTCACTGTAACAAAATAGTTTTCACTGTAACATGTGAAACATTTTCACTTGTTATAGTGAAACAAGTGAATAATCTAAATTATTTTGTATTTGTGTTTTTCGAAAATACAAATTCTTTTTTTGCATTTTCCAAAAAAATATATTTTTTAATCTTAATTGCCTGAATTTTGGTGCGTAGAAGCAACCACACTGCACAGTGCCACCACTGTTTACATTTTGATTCAATGTAATTATTAAATTAAAATCACTTTTTCAATTTTTGAGCTTAACTTTGCTTTTATCTGCAAATAATAAAATTGAAAAATAAGGCACAAACCACTGAATTTAAAAGAAAATTTGAACCTTGTGGCTCTTTTTTTTATTGTTATTCCAGCTATGTAGGTCAGGAGTAAATATAAGAAGCACAAATGTCAAATCATGTTGTAAATGTCATGCCCTATGCGACATTTCAGTAGGTCTCAGTGGTTTTCAGTCTTTTTAAAAAGTAGCACAGTCACATATTATCCTCACACTTTATTCAACATTACGATTTATTCAGATCAAATACCAAAGGAGATGATTTTACATGATTTCCGAGAACCGTCCTCGTGGCCTTTGAGGTAGATTTATGCGTAATGTAAGGCAACTGTTTACATCACATTAAATGAATAAAAGCTGAATTATTTCCCACATTAAAACCAAAACTAGCTTTAATGTGTATGATTATTGGAACAGCAGCATGAGAACAGCAGGCTGCACATAGAGGGCAGTGTTCAATAAGAACAAAATATTGTAATCATGAGCACAATGCTAAATAAATTGCACCGGGTTCTCTTTCTAAGTGTGCATCTTCTAGTTGTGCATCAACACTTAAAAAAAAAAAAAAAACATCCCACTGTTACTCTTAAAAGTGCCTTTTCTCTCATTTCCTTGTAATTATCCTCTGAAGTATTCGTTGTCTCAGCCCAGATCTGATCTCCACGCTCCTTTCTATGAAAAGCAGTGCAAAACATAAAGATGTTTTGGTGCGGAAAGTCTAAATGATTTCAAGCTTGTGGCTCTCAGAAAGTCCACAGCTGACTTTGTGTTCATGAAATAACTTGACCAAGGCCTCCATGTAGAGCGTGTGATAGTGATCAACCTGCTCCTCAGTCGGTGTGACGCACTTTGGCACCGGGATCGGACTTCCAACTGAACAGAAATGGAACAAAAAGAGCTCAGACTGTGTTGGCATCGGTGCTTATTATTTTGGTGAAACACTCACCGACAGTAGTGACCGGTTTCCTGAAGGGCAGCAGAGCAAAGCGCTCGCCGACGAATAGACACGGAGCAAAACCCATGACGTTTTTAAACAAGTCCTGCAGCCGGCGGCCCAGGCTGCCGTCTGAGAAAATCACCTGCTGAAAGAGTTCGTTCTCCCCAAACGAGTAAACGGGAACCAGATCTGCTCTGTGGAGAGTCGGCAGATATTACAGATGGTTTTCCCACTAAAGAAGTTGTGTTTTCACAGGTTTTTTTTTTTTTCCTGTGTGTGTTCTCACCCATGCTCAAGAGCCGTCCTCACAAACCCTTTCCTCTGCTTCATGACCACTCTGTTGATTCCAGGAGAAGATGCTAAAGACTCTGCAGCTCCTCCAACCACAATCACCACTGCGTTTCCTTTCCCACTTTTGGAGAGGAGGTGGACAAGGCTTGGCTTGCTGACCGGACACAGGCCTTCATGCACAAACAAAGCGAGGCTGTCAGCAGGTCATCTAACGGCAGCGAACGATTCAAGGTAAAGTTGAGCAGCATTTTTTTTTTTTCCCACAGTGACTCAAAAATCTACCGGGTTCTTGCAAGAGTATCTTGGCTCCTTGGACATTTGGTACCATAAGATTAAAAATAAGAATTTTATTGATATTTTGTGTGACAGAAAAACAAGTTAGCCTATAATTGTGAAGGGAAGGAAAATGGAAAATCTGAAAAGTGTGGTGTGCATTTGTAATGAGACGATACGTTGTAAAACTACCTTACTTACAACGATTGATGCAATTCTCTTTAGCTGTGTAAATCTGGAGAACGTTTTTTTTTTTTTGTGCCAAGCATTATTGGTTTAATCAACAATTTGAACACTGATTTGAAAGTGTCGCTACAGATTTCCAATTGACTTTGACTGGGCCACTTTATGCATGAATATGTTTGGATCCAAGGCACTCCTTTGTAACTCTGGCTGATGGAGAAGGAGGTGGAAAGGTGAATAATGTTCCCTGATCGAGTAAAATTTAATCATCAAACTCCATCCTGGGAAAGAAAAAAAAATCCCACAGCATGACACTGCCATCTCCTTGTATTACTTTATGCTGCTGGTTGCTGTTATGTAATAGATGTAGATACCTGCGCTCATCAGGTATTCTCTGAAGAGTGGTATCTTGAACAGGCCTGCCAGTATTGCCAGTGTGCTCTTCACTCCGGGAAACGTCTCGGCGAAGCCGCAGCTCTCGGTGCTGAAGCAGGCGAAGGCTCCGGCGCACATGATGCCGTGCGGATGGCTGCCGAGGATGTAGTTTTTATTTGGACTCAGGTCTGCTGTCTTTACCAGCTGGAAACCAAACAAAACAAGACAAAAAAAAAAGAAAATGTTTTTTCGCCGTTTCTCCGCAAGACCAAACTCACTTGAGTTGTATGTCTGACTGCATGGAAGTTAGGGGAAGTGATTCAAGCCAAGTGGAGAGATTTCACAGTGAGAGTTAATGAAAGTATTCTGATTAATGGCCACTGGGATGAATGCTCATTATAGGGACTTTTATCTGATAAATGTATCGTCATATCTGCTGCGATGGAGAGGCAGATAATCGCCAGGCTGGAGCTTTGTTATCATAATTAATATGCGCAGATTTCTCATCTCATAAAGGGGATTTTTGAGGGAATTTCTCTGAAAGAACTGGCATTTTGTTAAACATGTGCAAACCAACATTATGAAAATCAGGGATGGATTTTTTTTCCAAGTAAAAAACCAAACAAACAAACAAGTGATTCTTTCAATTTTGGCCCATATGATCTGAAGGTATTTTCTTCTAAATACTTTATTTTATGGGGATTTTTCCTCAAAAAATACCAAAAGAGAACATTTTTGAAACAAACTCTGTTTCATTTAATTCATCATCCATTCAGAGAAAATAAAAATTTTCTGAGATTTTTATAATTCTTTGAAGAAATATAGAAATCCCTCAGAGATTTAGTTTCCTGTCATGTTGAAACTCATTCAAAAACTGAACACTCTGAGCTTATAGAGTAAAGCTTTGGTGTCTCGACTCTGTTTGAAATGTTTTACACATGCAGACAAGCGTCAACCAAACATATTCGGTCGGGAAAAGCTATCTAGACCATATGCTGAACATATTAAACGTGGCAGTGCTGAATTAAACTCACCTTAACTGGAAAATACTCTCTGAACTGCAACCAAACCTTCCACTTCCTCACAAATGCTGTTCTTCTGCCCCCTGGTGGACATATGGAAAGTTGTTAGAGGCAGGACCAACGTAATTGAGACATTAGAAGTCTAGGAGTTGTGACAATACATATGTCAGAATAATTTAAGTGATTTAAAGTGAGCATACAGGCGAAAATGTAAAAAAATAAATAAATCTGGTCTGTCAGTTTAGGTGGACAGCCATGTTTTCAGATCTTACTCTAATTTCACACCCCTGGTGGCTTTTATTAACAATAATCAGGCAAAAAGTTAGTTTTGACCACAGGAGAGAAAACAGAATTTTTTTTTTATAAATTCCACAAACCCACGTCTATGATTTTTACCTCTTTCCGGAGTTTGCCAGTCATTCACCATCCATATGAAGTAAAGAGTGGGCAGCGGCCACAGAGACGTAAACATAAGATACACCATCAAGATAATGCAAGCCAGTCCTGCAGAAGCACAATAATCCAGCCATATTAGCTCCACTTGTTGGGCATTCTTTGTGAATGTCTTCATAAAGAGTCAGTAGCACAGTGCTGCTGCTGCTAGATGCAACAAAGAGTTAAAAAAGAGAGATTGTTTAAGATGGCCTTACCTAAGAACAGAAAGCTTAGCACCCACTGCAGGACGCTTACAGCCTCTAAAAACTCCTTCAGCTGGGTTTTTTCTTTCACCATTCTTGCGACCTAGAAGGTCAGAGCAATAATTTTCACCAATCGATAGCATTTTAAACTTGGCATGAATTCAATACGGTTTATGGGTCTTGGCACACCATATTTATGCTTGTAGGAATTAATTCAAGATAATAGAAAGTATAACAGATCTCTTTATGATCGAAAAATGATTTTCTTTTTTCTTTTTGGTAAACAGCAGCACAACTTGTGTACCCAGCCCTCCTTGAGGGACAAAATAAACTCCTGAATGGGTATGGCATTCAGCAGCCTGGTCAAATGACTCGCTCATGAATGAGCTAACAGGCAAACTCGCGCACGATTATTCATTTGCTCACAAATAAGGCTTTTACGAGTCGGGCCGGTCCGACCACAGAGGAGCCCTGGCTAGGTGCCAGCGTGGCAACGTAAAATACCTTTTATGAGCATTCTGCTTATAGCATAAAAGCCAGTACTTTACCTTACTGGAGTTTATTCCGAGGGTAATTTAAATGGATGAGTGTGCGGTGCTTCCAACCACAGTTCACCACGCTGCACTTTGACCTGATCACCTATTGTGAGGCTGCTGATAACAAATCCACTCCCCCCGACACTTTGACATGCACGCTGTTTCTGAGATAGAGACATTGCAGGGATTTATAGTTGGGTACTTTGCATTTTGGATCCTCAGAGCATCATCAGAGGCATGCACTGATTTTATGATTAGATTAGTGGTACTTTACTGTGTTTGGTCTCTCTGGCGAACACCCTATAGACCAAACAGGCGATCAAAAAGATTACATGGTAACCTATTCAATCCAAAAGAATCCCTGTCACTGTCAACATGCTGTTTTTCTCTAATCTTAAGCTAAGCCTGCTCTTCTTTTAGTAACATGTTACAAATAAGGCTTGCTCGGTGTGTCTTTCTTGTGTTTCTGGTTGCTCCTACCTGATTTTTTTCTAACGTAGGTATAATGAAACTCAGACCATCCAGCTGGTGTGTTCACAAATGATCAGGAATTACAGGAAGTGAAAGTTTTCCACCCACTGAAAGAAATGTAAAACTGAATGGAAGCCAACAGCGGGAAAACAAACTACGCCAGCATTATAAACACACTAATAATGTTCCAATAAGATTTATTCTTCAGACACGTGAATGTAGAAAATTGTATGCAAATGTGCTCCTTGTTCACATTTCCTGATATTTGTTCTTCATGTTAAGTTTCATGAATATGTACTTCCTGTTATCCTTACTGCTTAGTATGATCTACAGAAATCCAAAATTCTCCAGCTTTTAAAAGATATATTTTCATTGAGTTGTGCTCTTTGGGTGAGTTTGTTTTTCATTTCACTCTAAGTAAAGTCGAAATGCTCCTCTGCTCTGCCGCTGAATATCTTAACATCACTCTGTTCTCCTCTAAAGAAGGCTGTGATTATTTGAAGGCTGTGAATATTTTTGCATAAAATTCCTTTAGTTCCTCCACTGGGGTTTTCTTTAATGTTGTACCTCATTTTACCTTTCAATGTGTGCAATAATTTTTATTTATCTTCTTGTGTTCAACTGGAGAAGGCTGTGATCATGAGTTTGTCTTGTGAACCATCCCTGATATTTGACAGTTTCTCGATAACGCCAACGCTGTAAACTCTAACTTAAGACGGCTTCTAAGAGCAGAAAGTTGCTGTGAATTTATAGAAATGTTTTACAATCCATTATAAATCATATTCTTAGGCATCATGCTGGACAATATTAAACATGCTTGTGATGGCCAAATCCATGGCCACACTCTGAAGGCAGAAGTCGGTAACTCTTATGCACAATTTAGTTTTCATAATTTTTTTTTTTTCATTCAAATACAACACTTTAGTTTCAGTAAAACATTTATTAGTTGATTTGGATACATTTGTTCTTTATGTTAGCGCGCACATTTAGTTAGCACGTGTATTTATATCAACTTTAAAGTTTAATTTGTTTGCAACTAACTTTGTTGGTTTTTTGCCGGTACTTACCTGCCTTGGAGTGGCCAGACAAAAGATGGATGCCAGGGCTCAGCAGGCTTAAATGCTGATTGGACTGCACCACTAGTTCCTGCTGGCAGGGGAAATTTGTAGTTTCTTTATTTAGATAAGTTTTGTATTTAAGTAAATATTAGTATTTAAACTTTAATATTTTTGATTTTCATTTTTTGGGTTTTAGTTTAGCCAAACTTAGCTGTACTGTTAGTTGTTTTGTGTTATTTGTAATTGTATTCTGTTTAATTATCCCTATTGTGTCTTAATTGGTCTGATCAGCCAGTATATAAACCCCTGTGTGTCATTTCTTTGTTAGGTCAGTTATGTTTGTTTGTGCAGCCAGTTTGTTTACATTTTTTGCCTGAGTTCAGTTTTGTTTCTTTGACCTCTTATGAGCTCAGTTTATCCTTTGTCATTTATAATCTTTGGGTTAAAATAAAAAACCCTATTTTTCTAATTAATATCCTGTGACTCCTTCTGTTTTTTAACTCTGTCCATCACAATGCTGCTGTAAAGGCGTAAACAGATGTCCTTTTATTCATGAGTGACTACTCTCACCCGGAGGGACATGGGGGTCCAAGCACAGATTTTATGCGTAATTTTCATTTACCTCCATCCATACATACGTTGTGTTCTGGCTAAATATCCCGTCATTGTTCGTACAGGAAATAGCAGAAATTATTTCTGTAAGCTAGATCCAGCTGTTGTTGACTATGTTTCACACTTTTTCAGTGAAATTGGGGCGGGGCTTTGGTGAGGCCAGTCAGGAAGTCATCGTTATTTACACTGATTTAACATCCTGTTGTGTTCGAGTTTCAACCATCAGCATAAGCCTGAGGCTTGTCGACGGCTGGGGCAGCTCAGCTTGCTAAGGGTTAATTAGTTGGGTTGTATTTTGATCCCATATTTAAAAAAAAAAAAATTTAAAATATGGAATCGATTTCAAAGACAGTTGAAATAAATCATTAACGGAGATGACAACCTGGAAACTTCTGACTGACAACTGGGGTCGATTTAGCTCATTGATTGGTTCGTGTTTCAGGAAAAGCTTATCTACATCCAGTCTGACATTTTATCATGTTACAACCACAAAGTTCAATCTTACTTCATAAGTCAGTATAGACGGATGCATGGGTCATGTGCAGTTTTATTGTTAAAGCCAATACTTTTAATTGTAATCTCTTCTGATCTCAGCACTTTTTTTTGCACTGCCTCCCACTTGTGGTGAACTGCAAGCAGGACTTTCTTTTGCTTTCTTTTAACAGTGGGTTTGTTTCTGAACCACTTCCGCATTCGTGAAGCTTAGAGGTATAGTTGTGAGTTTAGTTACCATCAACGTCTGGCTACTTCTCACATCGTGCTTTTATGTCAAGATTTCAGCTCTGAAAAAAATGAAGGGTCCACTGAACCCCATTGAAAACCTCCCGGTTATTCCACCAAATGTTGATTTCTGAACTCTTCCTGAGTTAAAACATTAGTACTGTTGTTTCTAAATGAATATGAGCTTGTTTTCTTTGCATTATTTTTTGTTAGTTTGACCGTTTCTGATTTAAATCCTAAATTTTTTCTTGGAATTTCGGAAACATGTTGTCAGCAGTTCATAGAATAAAAGAACAATGTTCCTTTTACTCAAACATAAACCTATAAAGAGTAACATCAGAGAAACTGATCATTTTAAGTGGTCTCTTACTTCTTTTCTAGAGCTGTATATTTGACCCTTATTTTCACACCACGTGACGTCAGTGATGGTCCACCCAAAATTATAATTTGTAACAATACTCATTTATTTTATTTATGTTTTTCCACGAAGCACAGAGTTTAATATAAGTGCAGAAACACGTCTGATGAATCCGCCGCTATTATTAGTAGAAAAACAGCAGCATCTCCCCACAGCTGGACCCAGTGCCCCCTCTGACGCTTCCCCCCCCCCCCCTCCTTCCAAAAACACAAGCAGTCGTCTGCTCTGAGGAAGTAGCCCCGCTGCATGAATATTAATATAAATGCAAATGCACGGTGAGGATGCCCAGCGCCTCAGCCAACGCAGCGCGCTGATGTCTGCGCATTTTTGTTTTGACGTTTTTATTTACCCCTCTCATCTTCCTCCTCCTCCTCCTCCTCCTCCTCTTCCTTCTCCTCTTCCTCTCTGAACCGTCTGAACTGAACTGGAAGCATGGCTCCTTTTCCCTCGGAGTTGTCGGAGCCTCGCCGAGGATCTGTTTGTGTACCTTCGCACTGAAGCGGCATCATGGGCTGCGCGCAGACCGCACACCGGCCAGCCTCCGCCGCGCCTCGGCTCCAGTAGAATACACACAGCGCGGTGTTTGTTATGAAAATGGAAGAGGTTTCACGTCAGGAAAAGGCGTCAGTCCGGTGATCCGCGTCTGAATTTCGGATTTTTCGTCCCCGCGTCAATTGACACATCTGCGATTGGATTTTCTCCCTTTCCCCCCTGTCGCTTCTGTCTGCCAAGACAGCTGTGTCATCAACAACCGGCGTGGTTTTGTTGTTGTCTGATTTTTATTTTTTTTTTTAACTCCCCACTCTTACGAGTCTGGGCAACTGGATAGAGCCTCTGCGCCAACCAGATCCTGACCTCTCCCAGGTATGTATCACACCTTTATTATACTACCAAGGCCCGTGTTTTGCTCCGTAAATCACCGCATCACCTAACCCACATAGCCAGCTGTCAGCGTCCAAATGCGCCGTCCGTGTGTGTACCTTAAGCGGAGGAGAATTTGTGGCTGGATGGCGCAGAGACGTCGGGCCTAATTGGTGATTTTTTTTAAAAAAAAAAATTTGTTATTATTTTTTTTCACGCGTAAATTTGAGAATCCGGGGCTGACAGCGAGCCCGATGTGTGCTCACAAGCCGGATTTTTCAACCTTGAGGACTCGCAGCCTCTGTCGGTAGAGATACGGGGCCTTTATTTCTTGACAACAGAGGGAAGATGTGCCAGCATGATCCCCGCGCAGCGCTTTTTTTTTTTTGGGGGGGGGGGGGGGGGGGTTTGGGGGGGAAAACCCCTTTTTTTTTTTTCCCAAAAAAA
>NW_015113192.1:265188-315469 GCF_001443285.1 Poecilia latipinna
CCCGCAGCCCCCCCCGGCCCTTTTTTTTTTTTTGGGGGGGGGGGGGGGGGGATTCAGTCGTGACAAGCCCTTATTAATATTTCACCATAAAACAAGCCACCAGCCATCATCAGCTGACTGGATATGTATGAACACGCTCTGCTTTGTTTTCTTTATTTTTATTTTAAAGTCGAACCAAAATGGTGACAGTGATCTGTATTTGGAACCCATTTCCAGGGCGGGATGGAGGAAAGGGGGGGGGGGGAAAGCATCTGCATGTTTGCGCTTATAGCAAGAGGAGTGGGGCTGTAAATACAGCAAGGTTGAATGTGTGTGCGGGGGGAATGGGCGGTATTTCTGCGATTGTGAAAATACGAGTGACGTTGTGATGTGTATGTGCGTAAGTGTGTGTGTGTGTGTGTGTGCGTGTGTGTGCGTGTGTGTGTGTGTGTGTATGCGCGCAGCCAGGTGAGGATGTGTTGGCGCGTCTTGGGAGGTGCAGGTGTCTGGACATCTTTTGGTGATTTTTCTTTCCCTTCAGCAAAAAAATAAAAAAAAATAAAATAAAAGAAAAAGCCATTCCTTGATTATTGCTCCATTAAATGCCGCAGTAAACCACTGTGGACCTTTAACATTAAAGCACGTTGATCAGTTGTGAAATACCCACAGAATTAGACGACTCAGCACCGTTTCAACCCGGGCGTGACTGAATGAAAAAGCACACCTACAGAGAGATTTCTCTCTGCGTTCACACCCTGCGCTGATCAAACGGATTGTCAGAATTTAACCCCCTATTTTTTCTTTTAAAAGCAATTGTCTGTTTTCAAAAGCCTTTGATTTTATTGGCCCTTTCATTGTTGATCTAGTAAATCTGTCTCTGTTAGAGGCTGCTGTTGAACCAACACTGGAAAAGCCCCACCTCAGCTATAAAGAGGGTGAAGGTATTTGCTTCTTTACTGATTTGTTGTTGACATCAAACAAATCAAACCATATCTAAAATGCGGTTTTAATTTGATAATGTCATTTATATTTGAAAAAAAAAACCCTATTCAAAGCAACTTGATCCAACTAATTGTCACCTTTGTTATCTCACAAGTCAACCACATTTTTCTAAAAAAAAGAAAAAGTTGAATTCAGTATTACTAGCCACACCCTGACTACTAACCAGCATTAAATATCACTTAAAAAGAACAAGAAGAAGTGGGTTAAAGAATACCAAACCACAGCAAGAGCCATTATTATCCACAAACAGAGGAAACATAGAACAGTGGTGAACCTGGTTGACCTACCAAAATGACTCAAAGGCTGCATCAATCTCACCAAAAACAAGAAAAACTCAAACTGCAGGCCTCATTTGCCTCAGTAAAGGTCGGGTTTCACAATTCAACTGCAGGAATGGAGAAAGGACAAAAAATGTGTGTCTATGGGAGAGTTTTCAGGGGAAAAGCGCTGCTGATTTAGGAGAACACCGAGAACTGTTGGGAGGTTTTGGAGTGGCTTAAATCGGATTGCGATGCTGTGGTGTGACCTTAAGCGGGCCGTTTATTCTCTAAAATCCTCTAAAATGGCAGAATCAAAGCAATTCTGCCATTCTTTCTCCCTTTTTTTGTTTTATCAAGGTGGCTTGTCGAGCCTTTCCCTAACAACAGCTAAGACACATTGATCATTTGAAAAGACCGGCTAAGCTCAGCTCGCTTCAAGTTAGTTTTAGTTTTTTTAACGTGTCAAAGCACAAAATGTTACTTTAATAGCAATAAAGTTCAAATCTATTTTGACGAAGTGATGAACCCTGTAAACGGCTAAGATGTTTACGTTATTAGCAAAGGCTGCCTCAAGGTTACAAAGTTCAACTTGCTAGCATGCTAGCAATATTAGCACAGGAACTGCAAGTATAGTTTAGAAGTCTGGCTTGGCTGCAAGTTTGAGTTTTGGATTAGCAATTTCACTAAACTTGCTGAGGCATAAAATGTTATTGTAATAATAATAATATTCAAACATTCAATCCAAGAGACATATGATCATTTTTTTTCTGATACTGCTGTATAATTGTCAATGAGTCCCTTAAAGGTTCATAAACTTATTCTAATAGAAAGTTTTAACTTGACATTTTAGCTAAAGTAAAATAAAATAGTTTTTAATTTCCCCCACCAAAGCTCCCAAACTCTCAGTGTAAAACATAGAGGTTAAAAATATAGATATATACTCATTAGCTGGAGCTCTTTCAAAGTGGTTACATTTGCACGTCAGCTTTAGTTTTTCATTCGAATCATTCAAACGTGGTTAGGGTTAGGGTTAGGAAAATCCTAAATTCAGCCTGCAAATCCAAAGCTAAGCAGTCATGTGACTCATTAATCTATTACCAAACAGAGAATTAAAAGCACATTTCATCCTGTTTGAATGTTAAAAAGAGACATAAAGATATATCTTTACCGGTTGTTCATGTTTCAGAGCTTGAATTTAGGTGGACTACCAGCAGCTCTGCTTTGACCTTGGATATGCATATTTTAGAGTAAAAAAAAAAAAAAAAATCCTCCTATCCATGCCTTTTTATTATTCTTAAGCTAACACATGTTCAGGAGCGGGATGTGTCTCTGCGTGCGGTTTGGTTAAACCAGCGGAGTAGGGACGGGTGAGAGCAGCTGTGAATCTGGGGTCATTGAGTGCGTGTGTTGAGATATACACGCTAAGCAGTGTGTCTTCAGTGCAGAGGGAGGAGGAGGGGACGGGGACTGGAGCCTGCACCACCTGTCATTGTCTGTTGTGCTCACCTGGTGATCCTAAAATTCACTTCGGAGATTTGATTAAATCTGAGGACAGCGGCTCTGAGTTTGTATTTCAGTCGTTTCTGTGTTTCGTTTAAGCCCCTCCGGTCCGCTAAAAAGAGCAGATAGATATGCAGGCTGGGTGAGAGTGAGCGGGCAGGCTTGAGCAGATCTGCATATTCTCTTTATTATTCAATTCTTGTAATTGCAGTGGATCATTTGAAATTTGAAAAAAAAAAAAAAAAAGAAAAGCAGGATGATTACCGTTTGGAAAAGCGAGAGCGCTCTGATTGGACGGGAAGACAGTGATGATGCAGACATTTTAAGCCGAGGATAGCCATGCCTGGTGAGCATTAGAGGATTTCTTCTGTTTTTTTTTTGTTTTTTTTCCTGTGGATTTCCTAAAACACCCAAACAGACTGCGCCCTTGGAATCTGAGCAGCAGCAGGGCATTAGGTTAGTAATACTAAGGCACATGTCTCCTGTTGACCATTGGCGCACTTTAAAAAGAAGACAGCTGCAGTCAGGATCCGCTGGCTTTAGTCTACATTGTATTTTTTTTTTTTTAGGAGACTTTATTCTTCTTTTGTTGTGATTCTAAAATCGATCTATCGTTAAAACGTTTTCACATTCGATGTGATTTGTTTGAAATTATTTGCATGCCCAGAAATTGTTGTCGTAAATCTCACCATCTCACCTTTTGGCTTCCCTTTAACCAACATGCTGTACAGCTTGAGAAACAGGAGAAGACTTGATTAACTGATTTGTTGTTTAAGTTCACCTGATTAAAAGTTCTCTTTTAATCATTGTTTAGTGGAAACTTGTGAAACAGAACTTTATATCCCAACCTTGTCGGTGCAAGTAAATGAAGGTCAATAAAACACGAGAACCTGCTCAGTTAGTTTTGTAATTTCTTTTTGTGTGTCATTTTAAGCTATTTTTGCAGCCTGCTCACTCTGCTCACTATAAGGACATTATATAGTTTCATTTCCGAATGGAATCAGGCTTTTTACATTTAACCCACCGGTTTACATCTTTATGCATAAATTGTTTTGTTAATCTAACAAATTGTTGCATTTTTATACATGTGAAAGAAAGGTAGAATAGTTGATTTTTTCATTTTCTGTTAAAATGTTTTGTAAACAATAATTGGTTCTCAATAATGTTTTGGGTTCTAAAGAATTGGGCTCTGGTCATTTTGCAGCTGCATCATTTTCTACTTTTGCAGTTTTTGTGGCTCCTAACCTGACTTTCCCAAGTGAAAAAAAAAGAAAAGAAAGGAAGCAGTTCATGATAGGATGATTAGATTTAGCACTGATCTGGATTAATTTGATGTCATTTTCAACCTGCATTTGCAGCCAATTATTTAACGTAAAATGTCCTGGAATCTATTTCTATTTTATTTTAAAATGTAAAATGTGGTTATGTGACTCAAAGACATTATGGAAACCAGCTGGAGTTACATATGTAGTTACATCTAAGTAGAAAGTCTTCAGAAAAACAAATACATGAAATATTTGGCCTCTTATGATTATTTGACATTAATTTGTCATAAAACACAGCTGTAAGAAGAAATAAATCGATGTTTAGGTACACTGCTATGAAACATTTGGTGATGCAAAAAAAAAGATTGAAAGTAGGAATAAAATGGCAACATAAAGGTACAAAATTGGGGTAGAAAAGAGCAAAATGGAGAGTTATCACAGAGCCTAATAACAGAGGATGAAACTGAACTGACAGATACAAGTTCCTCAACCAGGAATATTCAGTGTTGTGTTTAAAGCAACAAGCAATTTATTTCTATTTCATACTCATCAAAGAGTAAATAATGAAAGGAAAATGCATTATTGATGACATCCAGTCGCTAATGGTAAAACCGATAGAATAGTGTGGATGTGTTTAATATGCATGCCTCTATGTTTTTAATGACGATGTTTTCTAGTGCTGAGCCAAAAAATAATAATTTGCATTGTTTTGTGCTTGTACTGAAGTTTGTTTACTCTGTTTAACTCTACAGCAGTTTGATTTTATGCATCAATAATGTTGTTATTTAAACTTTTATGGATTGGTTTTATGATATTTTTAAAAGTAACTATTAATATTGTTCATTTTATCTTGAAGCAGATATTGTTTTTTTTTTTTTTATCTCAGTGATATAACAGCCCCGGTTTTTAATCAAGTTCTCTGTAAGACTACCTTTTGCAGATTACTACTACTACCTTTTCATTATCTCAGGTCGGTCGCAGCGCTCATTATAAATAGGTGTAACAGTAAAGGTTCTTCCTGATGGCGCCTTGATTAAAGGGCACGCCATTTAACCAGCCATGTCCTGGTTACAAATGCTGCCTCAGACATCTGGAGATACTTTCCTCGTTTGTCTGCTGTCTTCGCTGGCTCTTCGCTCCGTACCTGCACTGCCTAACGCTAAAGTCTGATTTACACACGTGATAAAAACATGGGGACATGGACCAGTAGACTGTATAAAAACCACGGCAGCCTTCTTTCTTTCTACAAGAACAAATGGTTTCAGTAACGCTTTATTTGACGGGGTGTGCATACCACTGACATGACACGATCATAAACATGGCATGACACGGTATGAACATGACTGTTGTCATGAAGTGTCATTAATGACACTTTTCGTGCAAAGTTGCTTTAAAACTTGTATTAAAAGTCTATCAAAATTGTCAACTTTGCATTAAAAGTGCCGTTAAATCCCGAATAATGCAAAGTTGCCACTTCCAGTGGACTTTTAATACAAGTTTTAATGCAACTTTGCATTAAAAGTGTCATTATTGACCAAATGATACTTCATGACAACAGTCATATACATTCATAAAAACCCCCTTCATGTTCATAACAGGTGTTATGCCACGTTTATGCCAGCGTCACGTCAGTCTTATGCACACCCCGTCAAATAAAGCGTTGCCATTGCTTCTAGCATTACTTTAATATACATATGACATATGCAACATCATTTTTGTTGTGTTGTCTCTGATGCACTGGATGAATGACCTGATGGGGAAAAAAATAACATGGCAAATTTTTAAAAGACAGAGATCTCCTGTACAAAATGAGGATGAGGATGAAGGGACTTCGTTTAGCTTTACAAATAACCACTTACTTCTCTTGCTTCATCTGGGAGCTCTCTCTGCAGTCACATTATTGAATGTGTTTTTTTTTTTTTCTCCCAGAGCGCTCCGGCTTTTAAAAGCTCATGCATGTCTGCGCTGCGTCTGAGCTGAAGATGACTTGGATGCATGCGGACAAATTAACCAATGGGATTTCAAATTAAATGCTCCTTTTAAAGGCCCCTTCTTTCTGGATAGTAAGCGTCTTATGGTATCCAGTTTTCACTGCAGAGTGTAGTCAAGGGTAATGATGTGTGGTAATGATTTCCTTGAGGCAACTCATCTTTGTTCATTTCCCTCTGTTTTCCTCTCATTAAACCTTTCAAAGTCATTTGTGTGGTACTATGCAAAATAAATAAAGTTGGGCACCAGCAGCTCTTCCCCTCTTGTTGGCACTGAGAGCCCAGTCTGAAGCCATTCGAACTACTTCATGTTTGCTGTTTTTACGGGATTATTCAATAAGTTGAGGTGCAGAGATTTTATAAATGTATTTTTTTTATCCTAAACTGAGCTTTTAGCCCTGAAATACTTGTGTATTTTTAATGTACATGCTTAGAAATGCAAACTGCTTGGCCCAGCTTTAGTATGTTAATGTGCTTGCTCTCATTAATGTTCTACATTTATGCTAAAACCTTCAGAAGACCTTGAATGTTTTTCAGAAGACTTAGAAGAGGCGGAAACTTCTTCCTGGCGGCTGCCAGATGCTGCAAACAGTGAAGAATATGTTTGGCCGATTCTTCCTCCACTAAGACGACACTATATTAAAACGTATCTGAAACTGATGGGGGAGCAGAAGGAGCTCAGAAATCTCTTGTAGAGGTAATTTATTGTCTGCTAGTTTGCTAAAGGTCAGAGCGAAGCAGCGGAAGAACTCAAGACAACAGGAGCAGTCTGCGAACGAGGCGCCGGCACGCAGCGACTTAAAGAAATGCAAATCTGAGCTGTAGTATAAATTCAGTATGCTTGGTAAATGTCAGAGCAGTCGTGCCTCACGCTGAAATGTATCCCACATGCTTGGCTACCTGTCAGCGGAATAAACTCTCCACTTATTGATTCTGAAAACAAGCATGTCTTAGATTTCAAATTTCACAGACCCTAATATAGATGCTGAGCCGTCAAAAAGTATTTGTAGCTCTTTCACTTTTTGCCACAAACATCAGTGGATTTTTGGGTATTTCTTAGTGACAGTCCAGCACGAGGTGGTGCGTGTTTTTATCTAAACTTGTAGCTCTGGTATTAAGCGCATGATTTTGGCAAACTGGAATCTGGACTTCTTATGGTCTTCTTTCCTCATTCATCAGAGACATATTTGAGAAGTTTCTTAATGTTTATTTCTCTCTTTTTTATCAGCAATACACTTCAAACAACACAGAGACTTTTCACTCTCGTACAACAGCCTGTTCACAAGACAGATGTGTTTTTAGAAGAAGACATTGCACAGAATCCGTCTCACCGTTGAAGATCACACAGATACATGCTTCTGATCATAATTCAGTCACTTTTTTTATCTGCCAGGTGTCCAATTATTGTAGAATGTAGCTAAACGCCGACACTTTTGGTACTTTAATGTCTGTAATCTGCGATCGCATGACATTTGCCCCTCCACCCCTTTATTATTTTTTTTTTTCATTTCTGTCACATACCTGAACAATTCAATGACAAAAAAAACAAATTGCCCGATTGAGGCCCTGGGCTGAGAACCTGTCAGTCACGCATTTGGGGCCAATAAAGAAGATGATTGATATGACCGTCTTATACTTTAAAAACTTTTACAAGGCAGTCAAAGCAGCAGAAGACACACAATGAATGCAAAGTATTTACACTAGTTTAAACTTGCCTTGTTTTCCAGACTGCAGTTCAAACCTCAGTCTGTTTTATTGGCATTTATTGCAAAACAACATGTAAATGCAGCATATACAGATGAAGCGGAAGGATCAACAACTTGAAAACACCATCTCCAATGTGAAACATGGTGCTGGCAGTATCATACTGTGAGGAGAGCCTGTTAGAATGTGCAAAAACAAGAATCACTTTTCAGTGAGAAAACAACCCAAAGCATGCAGCCAGAGCCGCAATGTAAATCTTTATTTCAAACTATGTTGATGTTTTGGAATGGCTCAAAATAAATCTAAGTGAGAATCTGTGGCAAGAGCTGAAAATTGATGTTTATCTGCCGTCTATCCAATGTGGTTGAGCTTGTGTTGGTTCTCAAAGAAGAAAGGGGGAAAAATGTCACATCCCCAGCGACGTGTGACTCTGGTCGCAGTGACAGGTGATCCTACAAACACAATCACAGTTTCCAGACTTTTTGTTGTAAAAATGTTGAAAATCATTTCCTACTTTATGCATTATTACCTTGTGTTGGACCGTCACATAACGGGTTTTCTGTAGCATGAAAAAGTTCGAGTGGTGTGAAAGGCTCTTTAAGTAACGCTGCAGTGAGTCTGGTGACTTTGTCCCGTGGTCACGCTTTCATTTCACGTTCTGCACGGTTTAAAGTGAGCAACTAATAACCTACTACTAAAATGCTGGTGAACAGTGTTGGGCTGAAGTAACCGGGCCAGGAGAAAGAAAAGAATGAGGTGGGAGAGCGGTGTGTGGGTATGCGTGTGCTTAGACAGCCTACGCTGTGACCTGCTTAGCGGGGGATTTTTGAGCTGAAGGAGGAGGTTGATTCAAACGTTGAACGACCACTCGTGGCCTACCTGGCTCCGCTAATCACACCAACGCTGCTGTGACATCACCAGCCGGTTAAAAGAAAAGCCATTTGACAAATGCAACAGGGGGCATAAAACTGAGGAGAAATGAGATGAGTTCATGCCATGTGTTTTTACAAGCGATTGAATGGAGGTGCTTAATAAATTGGTGGGTAGTGTGTGTGCTTGTTGCGTTTGTTCTGCTGAATTAATGAAAAGCTGACGATCAAACTCAAACGGCTTGATAAATATGATTAACTCTAGAAAGTCGATCAGCTTTGAACTTGACTAACCCAGTTAAAGTGAGAACCAACAACTTGCACATTTGGTTATTTCAACCAAACCCACACACTGAAACCCAGATAAGTGTGACTATATTGGTTGTTTTATATATATGTAAAAAAAAAACTAATTCATTAATTTATTACGTGTCAGGGTTACCCACCAAGAAAAATTGTTCAACAGACTTAAAAACATTAGATTTTTGTTACGTCTAGTTTCCTTTAGGTCAAGAAAATTGTGCCTTGCTGTTTTTTTCTGTGTGTTTTATCCTTTTCAAACTCGGACAGCTGATTATTCCCCCTCAAATGACGCTTTCTAAGGCATGCTATGTTTTGTTTTGTTTCGCTTTTGCCATCATCTCTGGGAAGATGTGAGTCAAGCCCACAAAGAACAGCTGTGAGGCAAATCGTATGTTAAGTGCACTGTGATGTTCATCTGATTCCTGTTTCGCTTTGGGCTATTGGACTTTGCCTAATTGTTGCTGAATAGTTTATGAGGTTTGTCATGTTGTGGCAGGGACAGCCTGGTGCTACGGGATATAGAGCTTTGGGCTTCTTATAGATGCACAGAAAAACCTTTACATCATGTTGGTTCACAGGCAGTTGCTTCTGCATGGGTTGTTTTAATTAAAGATGTATAATGTTATAGAAAAAGAAAAAAAAAACCTCACGAATTTGTTCGGTTTTTGCTTTTTCGTCACACTTTTAATATTGCAGATCATCAAACAACTTTAAAATTAGAGAACAGTCAAACAAACAAGCACAAAATGTAGTTCTTAAATAGTGAAATTCAATTATAAGAGGGAAAAACACTCCAAACCAGTCTGACCCTGTGTGAAAATATAATTGCCACTTGTGAATTTGTGATCTAGTTTTCGTTTTAGAAAGCTGAATTCACTTCCACATGTCACACCTTGACTAAATTGCTGCCTGACCTGCAGAATCAAGAAATAACTTAACAGAACAAAGAGCAACATCTAAATCACTGCAGACGTCACTTTTCTCTTGACGATAAGAAAGAATGACTGACAAAAATTGTATCAGTGTGAGAGTTCCTGGGCAAAGAACTCAATGATCTGCAAGACATTTGGCAAAAAGATACTGAGGACTTGCATGAAACTAACAGACTGCAGAAACACAGAGGTGGTAGAGTGATGATGTGGGACTCCCTTTTGCTGAAAACAGTGGAAGCGCAAATCTTACTGTCTACTAGAATATCCTCATACAGAACATCAAGCCATCAATTTCTGACTTGACGCTGAAATCTTCGGTTTCTCAGCAGGACAATTATCCAAAGCACAAGGTCTAGTCAAAGTCCTGACGTAACTCATGATATGACCTTAAATGGGCTATTATTGCTGTAAAAGTCTCCAAAGTGGCTGAATTACAAAGTTCTGCAAAGAAAACCAGGTCAAAATTTTCCACAGTGATTTACAACAACAACTACGGTTGATGGTTGTTGTTGTTGTTGCACAATCAGTTATTTGGTTTAGGAGGCAATTACTTTTCCACATCAGGCCAGGTTCATTTAGCCTTTTTCCCCGTTAATAAATGAAATCCTTATTTGAAAGCTGCATTTTAAATCTATTCAGGTCATCTTTGCCTCATTAAAATTTGTTCAGTGATTTAATAAGTGTTTTACAGAACAGCAAAACCAGGAGGAGACCTTTTTTCATGGCATTGTAAAAAGTAAATGTAAATCTTTAAAGCAAAACCTAAAGCTGGACAAAGAGAAACAGGAAGCACTGAAGGGTTGTTCACTTCCCAAAAAAATAAAAAAAATAAAATCTTGGTCAGGAGAAGGATGCTGGCTCAGTGAAGCGTGTGCAGCTGCAGGGAGGAGCTTTTCTCCTCGTGCACAAACGTGAGCATTAAGGAGTTTTTCAGCCTCGCTCTTTTCCCTTTTCCCTGCAGCGCCATATACGATGCCGCTGTGTCTGGGTTTTAGCTAGCAGACGGAAAAAAAACAAAAACAACAACAAACAAAACGATGGACCATGGCTCTGTGCATCACGTAACATCTCGGTTATGTTTTTTTTTTTTTTTTCCACTCTTTCTTCTGGAAATGTTGTAGTTTGTCGTTGTGCAGAGACAGAGCGGGCGCTGCTCACACGCTTTATTTTTCCAGCTTCATTGTTCTGGGTTTATTCCTTTTTCTGTTTTCTGCTCGCATGTCATTCTCAAGCTTGGCTCTTTTCTCTAATATGATGAACAACAGAATAAGAAGAAGAGGTTCGACATCTTCAAGCTGCTCTGTGCTCATATATGCTAAGTGCAGTAGGTCACCTTGGTTGCTGCAGATCCCGGCAGAAGGGGACAGAGGTGAGGGCAAGCCAGGGTGGGAAATGGAGACTGGGAGGTCACTGACACGCCCGTCTCTTCTGACCAAAAACAGAGATTACACATTCATCTCTTTCATTTCAAGAGCTCATTAGAATTTTTTTATTTTATTTTATAGCAGCTTCCTGCGAGACTCCACGCTATACACTATTCATGATTCACACTCGGTACAGGTGTTGACTTATGCACACACACGGTGGAAGTAATATGTGCATGCGTGCGACAAATACCGAGTGTTTCTGAGAGTTTTTAAGTCTTTGTCCTGGTCGCACGGGGCCAAGCACGATTAGGGAAAGCTTTTTGGAGGATATTTCTGGTCGCGGTTCGTGAAAAATTTAAAGAGCACTCAATTTGCACAACGCTGAGGGAGGAAAATCTAAATACATGTATATTTGAGGGAATGTCGTTGGGGCTTCCTTTTGTTTCATGTTGTTAAGCAAAACACAAGTCAATTCAGGGGTTTTTTTAAAGTTATTTTTTTTAAACAAAAGTAGCTTCTCATCTCATTCATCACATATAAAATTAAACAAATTGGTGATGATGATATTGCCCTTATATTACTTCTAAGGAATATTTCTTTAAGCATAGGTGGGGCTGGACAGAATTAATGGACAAAACTGTTTTGGTAAACCCGAGGCAGCATAAATTATCCCACTGACCAAATGTTGAGAACAACAATTTCCCATTGCAAGTTTAGCTGCTGTAAACAGAAAGTGTGAGAAATCTGCCCATTAATATTTTTGCAAGCTTTTATGTACTTGCAAAAAGCAAGAATAAACTTGTGTCACCATGTAACTCGTGGTTTGTTTGGTGAGTAAACTCTCCTCAGCGACTAGAAGGACGCATCCACAGGTGGAGGTGAGATTTTGTGCTTCTCTCAAATTCCCCGTTGGCCAGAATGAAACTGCATAGTTTGATTGGCATTGAATTGGTTTCCTTTGATGAGAACCTTCTTTTCTTTCTTCCCTGCATCTGGATATGAGCCAAATTATCCAGAACATAAAGTCAAAACAGCAAAACATACAGCCAGACAAAGTGTGGGAAATCCTCGCAGTTTTTGGAACAAGTGCTGGCTAGAAACCATAACAAGCTGAAGGGAGGCGGGACACCGAGTCATTGCAAACGTAATTAAACTCTTATTTTCATGAATGCTGGTATGAATAGGCCCAGGTGATCCCAGTTTATAACAGCCAGTGGGTCCTGTGACTTCCAAACCGGGACTCAAGGAGGGTGTGGTCGCTACAAGGCGCAGAGGCATAAAAAAAAAGCTGGTATGTCCTGACTAACTAGCAATTTTTTTGTTGCAAAGAAGAGCAAAATATCTATTCGCTTTCCAGTTGAGAGCAGCATCTGGACTGGTTGATAGTAACTCCTAAGTTACCATATGTACAAATGTTCCTAATAAAAGACATCAACGTTGGTACTGCTACACAATAATGAACTTTAAAATCAGCATAGAATGACTCACTGCAGGTTTAGGATGCCTGTTGGCTGTCTGGCCTGCAGAACACTGCTGAAAAAAATACCTTTTAGACTAAAATGATTCATATAAGTTGTAGCGGCTTCTGGTAATATCAAGAAAAAATAGCATGTACTCTAAGGTAGTGTCAGTTGTCAGATACAAATGTGGAGGAAAACATGTGTTCAGTCATATTTTTTAAATGTTATTAAGCACTCATAGATGTCACAGTTTCAAACTAAATATTCACTTCTTTAAACTATTTAACTTGCCAACTACATATTTAGTTTACTGCCAGCTAAATATTACTTTGCTAATTAAGAATTTAGTTTGAAATTGACACCTATAAATAAACAAATACCTTGATGAAAGTCTGTCTTAAACAAAAAAGAACCCCCGTTTTTTCTCTGATGACAAGCTAAATAGCTCAAATTATTGCTGCTAATTAATTTGATAGCTTTCTAAACATCTAATACTGAAGGTTTTGCAGTTTAATAAATCCAGCAGGGCACTCTTACCCATAGTTAATTCAGCAAATATTTATGAAACCGATTCCAGCTATATGTTGAGCATTTCACTTTCAGTCCCAAATGGTGAGATCATTCTTCAGTGGAGTAAAAGAAGGATTAATATAAAAGTAATTCACTCTGTCCTTATGGTATGCAGTAGTAACTGGTTCTGCATTATACATCCCTCATCCCAACACTCTTATGCTATAAACAAAAGAGGGACGCATCAGAGACAAAGACATTTCCATAGATGCGACAGGATTTATGTCTTCATCTCTTCATATCCACACTTCACGTCAGGACTCTGATTCCAGTGACTAAAAGTTACTGAATAGTTTTTATTCGTCATATCTTCATAAATATAAAGATGAGGTCAGGGAATCAAGTTGACTTTCCGGTCATACAGAATGGATCGAGGCGCTAAGAAACATTTTAGTAACTCTCTACTGCTGAGATATTTCCACATGTTTAAAACCTCTGCACGCGGTGTGAAGGTCAGTTTGCATCGCTGGGGCTGATGAGTGCAGATACTTTCATCACTTCACAGTCGCACACGCCATTGATGATGTGCGACTGAAGCTCCTGCAAAGTTTCACCCAGGTACCAAGTCGTACGGCGACCTCGACGTCCTGCATCGTACATTCACCGGCGGAGGAAGAAATGCGAGTGTTGCTAGGAGACCACACACAGCACACACAGTGTGAGCGGCTTGATTTCACCTCCCTACCCCCCATTCTTAGTCTGACTGCCTCTCAGTATTTCTTTATCCTCTCTTCCTCATGACTCCCTCTGTTTTATTAATCTCCGACTCAGGTACCCCTCGGAGTCAGTCTGGATGTGATACGGTTTTCACCAGAGTATATTAATCTTATTCTTGCTCTCCGTTTGTCGGCTTCCCCCATTTTTTTTTTTTTTTTTTTTACCAGACGCCCCTCCCGTCGCTGTGGCGCTGCCTCAGTATCCCCTGCTCTCTGGCTGTGTGTGCGTCAAGCTGCTCATTCTTCTCCTCAATGTTTTGCTGCATCCTAGCGCTATTTTCTCCTTTTATGCTTTTCCCTCACTTTATGGACAAACTACATCACTTTTGACTGACAGGCTGAATTGCTGGAAATTGCTTTACATGAATTGTTGTGATATTCGAGCACGGCTAAACAAACTCTGCCAAATATGTCTGATTTTTTTTTTTTTTTTTTTACGCTTACTGCAGCTTTTATCACTTAATAATTTCCAAACTTAAATTGCAATAACTAACAATGTGAGCAATGACAAAATGCGAACCCAGCCGACTCTTTGAGACGCATGCTGCTCCTGGTACAATATGTCCTGTGCTGTTTTTTTTTTTTTTTAGCCCTTTAAAGCTAACTGCTGCGTAAAAAGACTCACTTTAATTGTGCCATTTAAAGTTCAATTTTCACAAATACACAATGCAGCCCAGTGGAATTAAGTGCTTATGTTGAATATGGTGTGACCTGTTCAAGGTCAGGATGGCGCTCTGGTGTGTCCGTCTGCACAGCGGTGTTGCTGTGCCACTCACAGCTTGGTGCTGCAGCTCTACTTGGACCAACAGCTGTGATGACGGCTGGAGGGCAGAGGTCCACACCATAAAACCTTATCAAAGTGCTAAGTTCATTATTAGTGAAAGATGAAGGCTGATACCATAACTGCATGGACATATTCTCTGCCTGCTGAAGCGTCTCTCACAGTAGACAATGAATCGTGTCCAGTTATGAACGCAAACGTCACGCAGTCACACATAATTGTCAAATGGAAGCTTTTTATTTTTTTTTATTTTTACACAAACTGAAATGTGATTCATATGGATGCCCCTGTAATCTGATGCCCTTAAATTAAATGTATTTTTGACCAATTCCCCTCTGAAGTCTGATTATTGAGAAATCTGACTGTAAGTAAAACTGTACTGAAAACGAAGCGAACACAAAGCATCTTGAAGACCAAGGAGCGCAACAGACATGTCAGGGATAAAGCTGGGCCACACTTTTCAGATTATAGTGACGTGACAAGTTGAAGATAAAGATCTAGATATTTTATTCTCTGTTTTCTCTGTTAACATGAACCAACATTTGAATCAGATGCAGTGGATCTGCTGCTGTTGCTTCACACCATGTGTACGTGTGTGTGTGTTTGGCATGTGAGGGGGCTTGTGGGGCGTAGTAGGTGTGTGCATGCATTTGCTTATGTTCATGAATGAGTAGTATGCAGCGTTGCATGCAGATTGAATTGCATGAATCATGACTCCATCTGCCTTCTGGTCCTAACAAGGAATTCATGCGCCTCCTGACCCTGCAGATGCCCCTGAAGCCACATGCTAAATGCTCCGAGTTCAGTTGTCTCACGAAGGGACTGAGCACAGCTTGTATTTTGGAAGTTTCTCTTAATACGCACACGTCTAATGAGGAATGTGGAGTTTTGCATGTTCCGTCCGACTGGCTAATTGTAAACCAACCTCCCCCCCTCCAGTGCATAATGCAACAATTGTGGGCCTGCCAGCTCAGCTGCCAGATCCCAGAAACCAAAATCAAAGCCGCACTTAGCAAAAGCCCCACCTCCAGTCGCTGCTCTCTAACCTAATTAACATTGAGTCAGCAAGCATGGAAGCAGCAGTGGTCGAGGTTGTGGTCAGGGCTCTGGGAAACAGGAATAGCAGAAGCAACGCTGACACACTGGATGACACACTGCGACCATGACAAAAGAATCACACACAGATCAGCACGCTGCCTGGCCCCATCGACGGTGCCTGCTGCTTCCACTGTTTAGCTCCTGTCTTCATGGAAAGACATGGTTGACAGTCTGTGTGAGTTTTTAAGATGGCATGGTAATGATTAATGTAAGTTAAATGGTCCTGATGATCAAGAGGGAAGTCATTTAAGTTTTACGATGTCTAGATGTTTAAATATCTCCTCAAAGGAGCATGATGTTATAATTCAGCCACTGCTTTACAACAGACAAGTTTAAAATAAAGCCACAACAAGAAGAAACTTTAAATTATTTTTACAAAGACGATTTTTACAAAATCTTTAAATTATTTTTACAAAAACTGTGTTCACCCACTTTGCTCTGATATGATAAATAACATTTAGCACAGCCAACTCTCTTCAAAAAACACCAGTAAATCGTTTCTGGGTGGTATAATTACAGATGGTCCACAAAGGCCTCAACAATAATGAATAATGCAGAGAGGTCAGAGTAAGCCTGTGCGAAAGTTTAAATCAAATGTGAAATATTTTATTGCATTGCTAAATGGCCTAGTCAAAGTAAAGACCTAAATTTATTAGACAATTTGTGACAAGACTCTAAAATTCATCCGTCCAGTCTGATTTTGAGCTGTTTTGCAAAGTACTGAATGGACACTGCAGCTATAACAGCATCAAGGGTTGACTCAGGGCGGCATAAATGTATGCCACACTTTTCAGATTTTTATTAAAAAATGTTGAAAACCATGCACAGTTTTTCTTCAACTTCACAATTTTACATTACAGAGTGTATCTTGCCGCATATAATCCCTAAAGTATACTCTGTAGTTGCTATGATATGAAAGGATTTCAAAAAAGTTTTTTGTTTTTTTTGTTTTTTGTAGCTCTGCAACTTACAAGCATCGGTTTTTATTTTCAGTTTGTCAAATGGAGGGTTTCAAATGTTCGGTAAAAGTTTTATCTGCGTGAGAAAAAAAAAAGAAGAAAAAAAGACTTTTTTGCATCGCTAAGTCTTCTAATCACACAAGCTTCCACATCCGGTAACATATTCAGATTGACTTGTCAAAAGATTCTGCGCAGCTCGGGAAAGTGGAACCAGCGAAAACACCTCGCCGTTTTCCACTAAGACACATCTGAACTCTGTTTCTATTTCTGATGGAAAAACACTGGCATCATGCTGCATCAGCTGACAGCTGTTCTTTTCTTCACCAACTGCGCTGCAAACTCACATCCTCTGACATGAATACACGGTTGGACTCTCAAATATCTGCCCCACAACAAGCCTGTTTTCTCATAGGGTTAACGTGAATGGGAAGCTGTGCATGCGCTACATATGACAAACCACATTACTGTCTGCTTAGCAGGCAAGCTTAGATAGGCCATCCCAGGGCCTGCAGCCAAAGCTGCTCTGCAGCTGAGTTACCCTGCTTACTCAAATATTCATAACTGGATAATGAAAGTATAAATACACTTGCAGTCGGGGTAAACAAAACAGCAACTTTCATCATGCATGCATGGCTGTCTCCCCGCTGTGACGGCTGTCAGTTGCAGTAACGGACAGGGTGGTTTAATATAACCCAATAAGCATTGTAATGAACTGCCTCTCTTCACGTTCTGCTAATTATTTGGTTTCACTTGGGTTTCGTTTGTTGTTTCCACACGCTGTGCGTTAACAGCTGTCAGTCTTGTCGGCTTCAATCAGCCCGGGAAGCTACTAGACGAAGTTCTTTCGATGATTCATGCTCATACACATTGTTCTTGTTTCCCTCTCTTTTAGAGGGGAGCTGCCTTTGGCGTACACCCGCTCCTCCAGAGTCTTCTCCTGTACCATGAGCTCTGGCTCTGCCCAGGATGTGGCAGTCGAGCATTTCTTGCGTGACATAGAGAGGCGAAGCAAGCGGCTACACTGTGCTGTGATAGGCTGCGAGGAGGAGCGATCCTGCAGCGACATGAACCTGCTGTATCGAAAGAGTCGCTTGGACTGGAGGCAGAGAGAGCAAGAGGGAAGTAAGAAAAGGTGAGTGGCTGAGCGCGCAGGAGCGCCGCATGTCCGGGATTACTGCGAGGCTCCGCTCGGAGGAAACTTAAACCTCTTAGTGAGCGTGAAAGAGGTTAATTTTAAAATCCTTATTCCAAGTGCAGTTCATAAAGTCAGAGAGGTTTCATGTGAGTTTACACCTTAGTTCACGCAGAAGTTAAAAGTGTACCGCCAGGTGAGAAATACTGTGTTTAGTTCAAGATGAGATAAGGCAGAGTCCAAACCAACGAAAAGCTCTATTATATAAGTAGATATGAAATTGCTGTTTTAACAAAAACATTAATATCCCTTAAAACTTTTACTAATTCTGTCATACAGCCACACACTTCATAGTATTCTGCTGAACCTATTTAGCAGAAGCAGAGTAAAGGAGGGAGGTGGTTATAAAAGTAAGATCATGTATCCTTTTCCTTCTGCTCTATAGTTATGTTTTTTTTGTTTGTTTTTTTTTTTTTTGGTCTGTTTCATAAAATTACAAAAAAAAGAAGAAAAAAAAACATTGAAAGATTTTGTAGCTGTACTCTTAGGCCACATGTGTCAAACTCAAGACCTGCAGCCAAATCCGGCCTGCAGGAAGTTTTGACATGATCCTCTAGACCAGGGGTGGGCAATCCTGGTCCTCGAGGGCCGGTGTCCTGCAACTCTTAGATGTCCCCCTGA
The DNA here is from genome assembly GCF_001443285.1 of Poecilia latipinna. NCBI lineage: Eukaryota > Metazoa > Chordata > Actinopteri > Cyprinodontiformes > Poeciliidae > Poecilia > Poecilia latipinna. The sequence goes on from NW_015113192.1 coordinate 283,755, forward strand.
TCCAACACACTTGAATCCAACAGCTGAGTCACCTCCTAACTGCAGTCAGGTTCTCCAGAGTCCTGCTAGCGACCTCATTATTTGACTCAGGTGTGTTGAAGTTGAGACACAGCTAAAAGTTGCAGGAGACCGGCCCTCGAGGCCTGGAGTTGCCCACCCCTGCTCTAGACCAACTGTGTCAAACTCAAGGCTCGGGGACCAAATCTGGCCCACCGTAGCTTCTTATGTGGCCCTCTAGACTCCAAATTACATCAATAAGTCCTTACAGTTTTTCACAAATCAAAATCAGCAAATCTCCACATTTCTTTTTTTTTATTACTTATTTATAATGCAAAGTTTCTCAAAATTGGTCAAAAACATTGAGTTTAAGTGACTGCTGCTTCAGCATTACTTAATGTCAAATTATAACCCGCAATTGATATGACGAGTAACAAAACATCACATTTAACATCACACAAAAACTTCTTACAAACATTTCTAAATTGGCACCACAAAATCTACAACTTTGATTACAAAAAAAAAAAAAAAAAAAAAACCCACTGAAACAATAACAAGGAACAGTTTAATTGGTTTTATTAGTATATTCTGGCACAACTGACCCTTTAAGAGTACTCAGATTTTAGATATGGTCCAAAATGAAGATGAGTTTGACACCCCTGAGAAATAACCTTCAGGAATACAGTTGTGTTTTTAAGCATTATTTTTTCCATCATAGCAGCAGTTTTTTTTCCTGTATTGCACCAGTTTACATGAAGGTGAAAATATATGAAATGTTATTTCATTTCGAGATGAACTCATCAAATACGGAGACAACCATTTATTAATATCTTAACAGTTCTTTCTGACACAACCGGCCTTTTAAAGACATTCTTGATCTTGGTGTGTCTCAGGGTATCTTTAGACCACTTTTGTTCATCTAGGCAAGAAAATGACTCAGGATGCTTTTATCAACGGCAAGTTTTTGTTAAATATCAGACTTAAGAGGGCTTAAAGTTTCACTCTTTTACCTTTGGTTTTATTGAGTCAGCCGTTGGCTGAGAACACGCCAGCAAATGCACCGTCACAAAAACAAACAAGTGAAGCCTGGCGTCCTGCAGAGGGTGTCGATAACCCTCTGTCATCACACTCACATGACAGTTTGCTCATGACAGTATTGTGTTGAACAGCGACTGCATCGCAGCGAATGAGCGTATCTTGTTTATCTGCGCGTCAGAGGAGAGACGTGACGTTCAAATGTGAGTCACCTGCAGCTCAGCGGAGCTGAGCGCTCTGTGTTCACGGCTTGCTTGTGGAGGGGGAACGGAGAAGTCCCACCGAGTGCGTTGTGACCCCGAACGGTGAGGTAGAGGTCCACATGTCAGCAGCAGAGACCGGCGTTGTGGTCGGATCGGAGTCAGCGATGAACGACTGAAGCAGAGCCTTGTGGGATGTGAAGCCACGGGGACAGAAAGCGGGAATGACAGATGCGGGAGGCGTGGATGGAGAAAGGCAACATCCTGAAGAAGAGACGAGGACAGTGCAAAGTCTGACATCCTTAGGGCCTCTGGAGAAAAATCACATTATACGGCGGAGAGCTGCAGGATGGTAAAAAGGTGAGTTTCAGTATGGGTTTTAAAAATAGAGTCGATTTCTTATGCCGCTAATACAGGCAGACAGACTATTCCCAGTTGTGACGACTGGTGGGAGAAAACCTTGCTATCAGCCGAAGCTTTATTAATCCCAGCACAGAAATATGAGCAAGAGCAGCAAATGTCTCTTCACTTTAAAAGGTTATAAGCAGACAACATACATATAAAATGCCCTTAAAAACATTTAGCCATATGATCAGAAAAAAAAATCAGTAAATAAAAAAAGATTTGTGAAGCAGCTTTGATGGTTAAAGTGACAGAATTGCATCCTCTTTGCTAATTTCAGTAAGTCACTCTCTTTGTGTTTACTCACTCATGAATGAGAAAGTTTATTTTTTTTTGCTTTTTGTTGCTTCTGGACATGTCTTCATCTGAGGGTCACATGCTGGTGAACAATATTCCAGTGGTGTAAGAGGAAACAGAAGATAAAAGTTTCACTGTAAATAAAGCAACCACAGCAGCAACAAAGAAAGGCAATGGAAATAGAGTAAAACCCATAACGGCAAATAAGCATGGTGCACTGTGTCAGTAAGGCCTCACAGAATGAGGACAGCTGCATACTTGACGTTCACCCTCGGCTTCATACAAGAGTCAATGAAACTGTAGCAGTTTGACCCGAAACCGTTTCTTTTTCTTTTCTTTTTTTTTTTAGATTTAACTGCTTAAACACACTTAAACTTTGATCCAGAAAAGTAAATTAGAAATGGGGCCTTAGCTGCTACAGGCAGAATCATTTCAACTGGAATTAATATCATCCAAAATAAATCTGCAAAGTCTATATTTTTCACTCAAAAGCAGAGGTAGCGTTCAGTGTACTACCTCTTTCTCTCTCAGTGAAAGCATTTTAAACTGTAATTGTTTCACGTTGTTATGACAATAGAGGTCGTGTGCTTTGACTAGGACAGGAGAGAGTTCAACTTGTGGCTCTGGAGCTGCTTGTGGCTGGTTTGACTTTCTGCATCACTACAGAACTGAACTCTAGTAGTTTTAGTATTTTTTTTTTCTGCATTTTCCTACAATATCTGCGCAGAATTTTAAAAAACAGAATGGAACAGAAAAAAAAAATAACTTTTTGACATTAGGGCGAATAATAGATTATTTCTCTGACTGATTTTCTGCAACAACAATAAAAAGTTTTGTTTTTAAAGTTGATGTTTCTCTTTGTTCCAAAGATGAACAATTATGAGTTTAAAAGTACATGTATCTGTACAAAAAATATCCAGTATAACCCAGTTCGACATGTACCAAACAAGCACAGCAATGTTTACTACAAGAACACATGAAGTATGCTGTATGATTAACTGAGCATGCAATTCAACAATGTGTAGCACAACTTTAAAAAATGACACCAAATTATTAATAACACTAGTAATTTAGATCGATATTACCAGATTGTGGAGCCACTTGATTATCAAGAAAACAGCCAAATAGTTCAGTCTCAGTTATTGGTCATACATTAAAATAATAGAAGAAGTCATAAGTCAGAAGCAGCAAGATGCTAGCGCTGCGTTTATAAATGCAGACAACTTCTCTTCTATATAGAAGTTTATTAACAAAACAATTCAACCTCACAGCTAGACAGTTTATTCAACAAACTCGCTAAGCTAGTAACACACAGCTAATACCACTAAGAGTAAAAACAGTAAAAATATAAAAATGGAACCATCAAAAATGATTCAACTGTACTTGCACAGCAAGTAGGAATTTAAAAGCTCAAGACAAAATGTAAAAATGTATTTAGTAGATGTGAGACTGGAAATTACTGATGCCAGCTGATAAACTCAAGTGCAACCAGTTTCATAAAAACACAGTGAAGTTTGGGAGGCCAAGATGAAACAGCGTGGAGACGTTCGAGGGAACTTTGTTTGTTTCCAAATCCGAGCTTCTTGAGTTTCCTGTTAGATATTTGGATTTATTAGAACGTCTCTTTCATTGGTTTTGGTTTATCTGTTCTAGTCTTGTTTTCAAACTGGTTTCCACATAACAGTCAGACCACAGTAACCAAAGATCACCACCATGCTCCTCCAAACAATCCAATTAATTGTCAAGAAGACATTTTTAGTTGGAGTATGATTAAGATAAAGAGCCATGTGAAAAGCCCTCTAACCCCAGTCTGTGTTTTCAGTATGTAGAATCAGCTTATTCTTCTTGTCTTCTGGCTTTTTTTTTAAATTGAAAAATCACAAATGAGGAGGCTATTGATCTTCTGATTTATCTCTACCTTAGCTACAGCAGATTGCTGATTTAAGCCGCAATAAAGGGAGGGCAAATAAAAAAGGCATGAGCCGTCATACTCTTTGAAGAGCCGTCTTTGGTCTCGTTTTGAAGCTCCTGCCATTAGAGGAAACAAGGGGAGAAGGAAAAAAAAAAGAGCTCTTCAAGCAGCGAGAAGGGAGATGCTCAGCCTCTGTCCTGAGCTAAATTTGGCCTTCGAGTATCTATGTCGATTGCAAGGAGTCACTAGAACATCTCCACAGGCATTCAAGGGCACAAACATTCTTGAAGAGATGCAAATGAACTCTGGCGCTCCAGCACACAGAGCGCATGCATGTGCGCAAACTGCCTCACACAGAAGGGGAAGATAAGAGCCGGTGTATTCCCTCAGAGATGAGCAGCCTCAGCGCTCCTTCTGTTGATGCTCATGAAGTTTAATACAAACAGCCAGCTCCCATTGCCTGGCACTCTGGTTCTGTGTGGGCATTGTACGTCTCCTCTTCCTTAAAATGTGTCATTTTATACAAAGTAGTTAGAAATGTAAAAATGATGCATGCTTTTTTGGTTGTAGAACCAAGTGTTTTGGGTTACGTCTGTACCTGCATTAGCCAATTCAATTTTCAAGTCTTAGGAAAGATTCTTTCTTGAAATTAATTGTGCACTTTGGACCATTCCAACACACAGATTTGATTTGATTGAAACAATTACACTGTAACCCTTGCCCCAAGTTTGCAGGATATTACGTTTCTTCTTCATTCCTTGCTCTGTATTTAGCACTGTCCACATTTCTATTAATTTGGATCAGATTTCCTGTCTCTACTGCAGAAAAGCTTCCCCACAGCATGACGATGGCACCACTATGGCTCACTGTGGGTGTTGTTTACAAGGTGATTTTCAGTGTTAGTTTTCCACCTCAAACCCTGGTCTCATTTTAGCAGAGCACCTTTTTTTTCACGCGTTTGCCCTTTTCCCGACAAACTGCAAAGTAGACTTCTACAGCCTTTTTCTCCCAAGAACAAAAAAAACAAACAAAAAACATGCATAAAACACTTTAGAGCTATATTTCTGTAGTGAGCAGCTAATGGTTATTATTCTATTAACAAAGTTTTCCATCTGACCCAGCAGGTGGAGGTTTCTTCCTTCTCTACTGTCGCTGTATGCGTTCTCAGTAAGAGGGATTGCTGCAAGACAGTGACTTGATAGAAAAACTTATAAACCAGTTTGAATGAAGGTGCTTTGTTATAAAAAGGCATTATATAAGTAAACTGAATTAAATTGAGCTGTGGGTTTTTGCAGCTCCTCCAGAGTAAATCATGGGAGACTTGGTGTTTCTGTTGTTACTTTAAGTGAATGATCGTGCCTTGGTAGTTTTTAAGTGGTACCGTTTTAACATCAGATGATCAAAATTTGCTTCGTGACCAATAATTTGTTTTGAACTTCTCCTCAGCTACTGTGTTACTTGGTCTTCATGATACTGTTTGTTTTCCAATGTTCTCGAAGAAAACTCTGTGAAAGACGATAGAACCGGATGGTGTAGAACTGAGTGGTGTAGAACTGGACGGTATAGAACCGGGCAGTGTAGAACCAGGTGGTGTAGAACCCAGTGGTGTAGAACCGAGTGATGTAGAACCGAGTGGTATAGAACCGAGTGATGTAGAACTGGGTGGTGTAGAACCTGGTGGTGTAGAACCGGGTGGTGTAGAACTGGGTGGTGTAGAACTGGGTGGTGTAGAACTGGGTGGTGTAGAACTTCGTGGTGTAGAACCGGGTGGTGTAGAACTGGGTGGTGTAGAACTGGGTGGTGTAGAACTGGGTGGTGTATTGACGCCTTCACAGGAACGCTGGATTAAACTCCACACAGGTGGAGTCTATTTAATAAGTATGTTTGTTCCAAGGCATTGATCACACAGGATTTTATTTAGAGGTTTTTAGATTTCTTCTTTGTGAATAAAAAAAAATTGGATTCCACTTGCTACTTGTGTACCTTTTTGTGTTTGTCTATCACTTAAAATGTCAATAAAACACATTAAAGTTTGAGGTTGCAGCAAGACAAAATGTGGAAAACCTTCAGGGCTGCTAACCCTTCTGCAAAGCTTTGTATGTGAGCAACTCCAAAAACAGAAAGACTCTCACTCTCTTGAGCCCTGAATATTCACAGTAACCCTGTCGATAATGACCACAGGGACTTGTCTCATGCTGATGAGGGGTGAAGCAGCGTAACACCCCCTCTGAAGAGCACACTACCCAACAGTAGTGGCTGTTTATGAAGCAAAGAAGCAAGCAGAGGCTTGTCAGAACACATTTATAAACCTTTGGTTAGCTCAGCGGGGCACCAATCTTCACAGTTTTGAAGAAGAAACTGCTTTCACAGTTTGAACCACTGACCTGACAAGCTAATCTGAAATCCCTCCTCTCTATCCATAATCATTTTGTTTTATTTTAGTCTGTTTTGCTCTACCTAAACCAAAATCCAAACTGAAAACCTTATCGTAAGCAAGTGTTGATATGTATGTCAACTTATTAAAGGTCTGATCATTGTTTTACTATAGCAGACAAATAAATAAATCTGCCGTCTGCTTTATTTATGGCTGTCTGACATTGATTGTTTCAAAGACTGAAGCATCAAATACAAGAATCGCGGCTGTTACCACGGTAACAGATAAAATGATTCGGGGGATCCTCTGCTCAGGCGACAGGTTTGTGTTCTGGACGTAAACATGTAAAGAAAACAGGTGGGTTCTAAGGGTAGTGTACATTTCTAAATTGCTTTAGACAAGGGAACTGAATTTGTAACTCTGGGTGTTCTGAGTTCAACCAAAAGGAAAAGCATTTGAGAGGCACAGCTTTCCCTTTTGCAGAGAAACCCCTGCAGGCATTTTTTCAACATAAAGAGAATTTTTGAAGAGCAATGAGAGTGAGAGAAAGAGAGAGCAACATAAGAGACAAGTCAGTACAAATGAAAGAAACATGTTTTTTACTTAACTTAGATTTTCCCTTGATTCAATATTTCTTTTTTCCGTCATTTCCCACACCCTATTCTGCAGCTCCACTCAGAACGACCCGTCGGCTACCGTGGGAAAAGTGCGAGACTTGGCTTCCTTCCGACGGCACTTCCGGATGGGCTTCATGACCATGCCGGCGTCCCAGGACCTGTCCCCTCACACCTGTGCCTCGGCTATGGCGCCCCGCTCGCAGTCCTGCCACGCTGTTGGTGCGGGGGATATGAGCCTCGAGAACGGAGATTACTCTGACACCCAGTCGCAGCACGGCGGCCGCTGCCCCCCGGCCAAACCCAAACGCCATCCGAGTACCCGCCTGAGCTCCTCGTCTGCTGATAGCAGAGGACCTCCTGAGACCCCGCCACCCTCTTCAAGCTCCCACTCACAGGGAAAACATTCAGAGAAGAAAAATTGTAAGCAGAAGTGTGTTTTGGTCACATTCTCTGTTGAAAATGGTTCATATTTTAACAAGACTTGTTATGTCTTGCAGCAATGAAGAAGTCCGACTCTGGGGAGATTGGAGCAAAGAAGGTGCCTCCTTTGAAACCCAAAAGGAGTCCCAGTACCCAGCTCACCTTTGACCCCCTTCCTCCACGTGTGCCTCCTTCTGCCACCCCCTTGCCCTTCCAGGCAGCAGACTCTCAGATTCAGACAGGAGATGGAGAGGATGAGCCAGTCTATATAGAGATGGTGGGCCAAGTGTTCACCAGAGAGAGCCAGACCGCCACGCCCCACCCCGTCACTCCCGTGGCCACCACGCCCGACTCTGACTCAGACCAGAGTGAGGCAATCTACGAGGAGATGAAATACCCTCATCAGGAGGACAGAGAGTCCCAGAGGCACCTCCCGCCAAAGCATGAGAAGCTTAAAGCCTCAAAGCACTACCACGTCACCACCTCGTCCTCCAGTAGTTCTTCTCTCCCTCGCCCTTCATCTTCTTCTCCGTCCTACTCCAAACCCAAAGCTACGGTGTCCATCTCCCATTCTTCTCCGCTGCCTTCCTCTGCATCCTCCACTCCTGTACCCCAGGTCCTGTCCACCAGTCCCCACACACCACGAGCTCCAACTCCTTATCTGTTGCAAGGAGGTAAATCCGAATCCGAGTCCAACACGAAGATCCCGGCACCGTTCCCCAATCTCCTGCAGCATCGGCCCCCACTGCTTGCCTTTCCTCAGCCTGCAGCTGCCTCCAGCGGCGTTGGGGTTCAAAACAAGACGTCCACCTCTGCTAAAACTCAAACATCCACTGCGACAGCTCAAGCCAGCACCTCCTCATCGGCTTCTTCTAATGTTTCCACCTCCCTGTCAGGGTCCAAGGAATCATCAGGTGGCACGTCACAGCAGGACAAATACAGCCGAGACTCCCAGTTAGGCCCTGCTCCCGGACTGAGAGCCAGGAGTCACTCCACACCGCTACCTCCTTCCTCCAAATCCACTTCCCCTTTCTCCCATCACCACCACCATCCTCACCATCGCCCCTCGCACTATCATCACTACCGCAAGCCAGACAGAGGAGACTCCCCTGCTCCGACCAAGAGCAGCTCTCAGTCATCCAACCAGGCAACCGTCCAGACGCAAACCTCAAGTACGGGCAAGGAGGGCAAGAGTGTGAGCTTCCTTCTAAAGTCTGACAAAGGAGAGTGGGATAAAGACCGGGACAGAGGTAGAGACAGGGACAAGGAGCGAGATAGAGACAAGGACAAGGACAGGGACAGAGACAAGGATAAGGACAGAGAGCGAGACCGAGAAAGAGACAGAGATAGAGATAGGGAAGGAGGGCCACACTCATTACCGATAGAGAGCATTACCACCACTAGCAGCCAAACACCTCAAAGCAGCACCAGCTCCACTCCTACGCCACTATCCTCTTCCCAGCGTCCTCATTCTCGCCCACACCTCCGCTCTCACACACCCCACGGTCTGCCAGCATACAAGCCGCCCTCCTCGGACAGCCCGCTGCTGTGGACGTACCCGTCCAGTGGCTTCCGGAGACCACCAGCCTATGAGAGCTTGAGAGCCAGCTCCCAGACGCCGTCTCTACAACAGCCTTCAAGTCTCACTGGTGTGGGCGAGGGGGTGTCCAAGAGCAACAGCGGGTCCTCATCGCAGTCAAAAGTTGGCTTCATGCCTTGGGACAGCAGCGCCAGCTTAGCTGCGGACGACGGGTCTTACTGGCCCATGCAGAGGAAGCTGTCCTTTAGCCATGGGAGCAGAGAGGCAGAGAGTAAGTCGTCAATTTGAATCAATAAGGTTTGAATTTTTGAAGTGAGGTTTTGTGGAAAGTCATCATGCAGGTGATTTGCAATCGGCTCTCTTAGCTAATCCAGATTAGCTTAGGTTTGTAGTCTGAGACAGACCAAGACCGATGACTTCTACCATCTTTTAACAACTTCATCTTCAAAAATGGTGATTCTAAGAAACGCTTTCATATAAAGCAACGTCCTGTGAAAACAATCAAAAGAAACAAAGTGAAGTTTCACAGCAATTTAATTTAACGCTATGCTAAATTGTTGCACTGCTTTCTACACTTTATATGTTACATCCTCAGTACGCGTTTCAAGCAGGAGGATTATTGCTGATACACCCACTCCCACTGTCATTTCCTGTACAAATAGTTGACTCAGTTAAAAAAAAATAAACATAATACAATATATATATTATAATGTCTACAGGTTTCCAAAAATATTATTGCACATGCTGTTACAGGGACATTAAATGTTTTAAGTTGAATAAAGTCCACTTTAGTTTTGGCCCCTCTGGCACTAAATCAACTAATCTAAATTAAGACAAAACAATTACCTGCTACAGCATATTATTTGCTTATAACAGAATCTTGAACAACCCCTCTAAGTGACTGGAAAAGGAAGAAGAAGAATACAGTGATTATAAATGTGTTTCACTTTCATTTACCTATGCTCCTTTCCCTGATTCAGAGGACGAAGGGCGGGCCTGGAACGGCAGTGCTGATGCACTGTTGAGGATGGACAAGGAGGATCTCGGTTTGGGCTCTCGAGGCGGCCAGTCAGGCATCCCAGTTCACTTTAGTGGTGCCACCAGCAGGGCTCTGGGTCACTGCGAGTCGTTAGCTGGTGTGGACAGCAGCCCGGGATTCAGAGCGCTGCCCAGAGGAGGACTTCCTCTTCCCTGCCAGACCTTCCCTGCCTGTCGTAACGGAGGTAAGCACACCTGATGTTTTCTACTAGTTACAGTATTTTGTTTAGAAGGAATCCCTGATAATAGATGAGCGGTGACTTGCAATTGTATTAGCACCCCTTGAAAATGACCAGATCAAATTAGAGGATCAAATATCTGTGTATTTTTGGGGGGCAGACTTAAAAAAAAAAACTCATTGCTTTCTTTCAACAATTGCTTTTCATCCTCCCACACTTACATGAAGGGTTGCAATTGTCCTGCATTCTTTCCTTTTTCAGACAATACCTTAAAGAGTATCAGAGTAAAGATAATTTAATTCTAATCTGTGACACAGTCTTCAAATATTTACTGATAAAAAGTTATGAAAAGCATCTATTGCTTTGTTTCTGGTTGTCCTAGTCGATATCATGAAATCACAAATGAATGCATTCATGTTGCAACACTGCAAGGAGTATGAATACCTCTGAACGACGCTGTACAGTAGTTATTTTCTCTTGTTTAAGTTGTTGCATAAAACATGCTTAGAAAGATTATCTCAGTTATTTAAAATTTACTGTTGGATCCTGTGTGGCACACAAATCACCTAATATTGTGGGAAATATATTTATTAATCACACAAGCGTATTTTCATTTCTTATCTTTTCACAATTTATTTATTTTTGGACACTTCAAATGTAAAAGTGTTTATGTTCTATTTTTAGTTAAACATTCATGGTTAAATCTTTTGCTTGGGTTGAAAAATAAATAATGTACAAGTAGTAGAAGAAATATAACACACAATGAGGGCACCGTCGCTGTCCACCTTATCGGACCATGTTTCCTTCTAATATCCTGATAAGTTGGCATGCACCGTAACGTTTGTTTCCTTGCAGAAGTGGGGCGGCTGGGCCGCTCCTCCTCTGCTGCTGGAGTCAGACAGGTGGGTGGAGGAGATGTCCACAGACAGAGCAGTCTACCAGTACGAGAAGCCCTAAATCAGGTGAATATATATCACATCTGGGATCACAGCTGCAGACGCTGGTAAATTTCAAACACAGTTTATTTTGAAGTCAACATTAATATTGCTCTCATTACGACTTCTCCCTTCTGCTGGAGACACTGCTCCTCCAGATCTATTTATAGCTGGTAGTTATGCCCACCGAGCAGAATAAGGGTCTGGTTTGTCTGTGAAGGGGAAAAAAAAAAGGGTATGTGACGACAGAAAAAAAAAAATGGAAGCAGTCAGAAAGGAATACATTGCGGATGTGAGAACACACTCAGCTGTATCAGGAGTGTGAACTGCAGTCTCCCAGCATCACATTTTTGCCCAGTTTCTGGCTCTAATGCAAGTGCTGACGCAGTTTGACTGTGCTGCAGAGACTGTCTGCATACGTTTGAGCGTCAAACTGTTAAACACGCAGCCACAGCACATCCTGGTGGCTGTCTATGGGAAGTGAACCTTTTTTTTTTTTTTTTAACACGTGCAAAGATTCTGTCCATTTATTAATGCACTGTGATGACATTAAAACTATAGAAAGCCATGTGCTGACGATCACCTTCTACTTCACATGCAGCTGCACGGTGTGGCCCCGGCTCAGGCTCCTTGCAGCCCCAGCGGCCCCGGCGTGTCCCGGCAGCAGCAGCAGCTTCAGCTCCACCAGCAGCAGCTGCAGCTCAAGCAGCAGCTCCAGCAGCTTCAGCAACAGCACCACCTACAGTTGCAGTTCCAGCAGCTTGCCCAGCTGGCACAGGGACAGCCTCCCGCTGGCGGGGGCACCATGTCGTCTACGTCGCAGACGCAGAGGGACGGCAAGCTGCTTGAAGTCATCGAGCGTAAGCGCTGCCTGTGCAAGGAGATTAAGGCACACAGACGGCCCGACAAAAGCCTGTGCAAGCAGGACAGCATGCCCATCCTCCCTAGCTGGAGACGGACACCTGAGCCTCGTAAGACTGGCACGCCACCCTGTCAGAGGCCGCAGGCCGTCGTGTGGGACACGGCTATCTGACCCCAGGAGAAGCGGATTACATAATATCATCTTTCAAATGGTCTGGGGAGAGAAATTACTTTAAGGAAGACAGATTGCATATCAAATGCAAACTTTGCTATTATTGTAATAGGGACTGGTTAGTTGAACTTTGACTACAAAAGAGGTGAAGAAATGTAGTTACAATCAGACTAAGTTAATTTCTTACCCGGCTGATTTGTATTTTCTCTGTACTACGTACTGCACTGATGTGTTCTGATTGCCAACAAGTTATTTTTTTGCCACTAAAAACACCACTTATTATTGCTAATACAGAGTGGGTTGTTTTCCTAGATTGGTGTTGCCAAATATCCTCCTGACTACTTGAGACACAAGGGAATCATGTACTTTCTTCAACAAAGCATCGAAACTACTCTGCAGAGGAGAGCAGACGAGACTCGTAGATAAGTTATCGAAGTGTTTCTTGAAAATCGTGAATGTATATGAGATGTCTTGGTATCAATAGATTGTCATTGTGGATGCAAATAATCATCACCGAGAAGTAAAAGCTACCTACTGTGTCCGTTTGCATATTTGTAATGTAAATCTATTTACTTTCTCGACCTTTCTGCAATTTTACAGCAATACGCTCTGAAAAAAAAACAAACTCTTGAGCAACATATTAAAAAATAATAATAATAAATCTTGTGTCAGCTAGCTTAACATACATATCTGAGACTTGAAGAAGTCATATTTACTGTGTCATACTCTGCATGTCACCAATAGACAAGCAGTGCTGTAACCGTAAGACAAAAAAAAAAAAAAAAAAAAAAGAGAGAGAGAAAACAAGGATCCTGTCCGACAGATCTTAACTATATGGTCCTGTGTGGTTGTAGGAAAAAGATGAATCCACTGCGTAGGACGAGTCTGGGGCTGGGTTAGTCCAGCCGAGTGTAGTCAGATTCAGATCAGCGGTACACAAAACTCCAGTCATCACTCATGCTTTTTAACGCAGTTGCACATTAGCGTCCGTTCCACCGAGCACTTGACACCCATCAGCTCAAAGACTGCGCAACACGATGCAGCTGATGAGACTGTGAGCATCGATCACCTCAACCCGAATGCTGGAACAATCTGCACAAAGCATCGCTTAGAGGAGAAATTCAGAACCCTGATGTACTGTAAATAGACATGTACAAGTGTATTGAAAATGTAGCAATTATCTCCATTTTCATACTTGTAATCAATACATATTATGTAGCATAGACTGTATAAACATAACTTTGTTCACTTATTTTTTTGTTTGTTTGTTTTTTTTTACTAAGAGAATTAAGTACCTGATGCAGAAAGCCCATGCATTACTTATTGTTCGACTTATAAACAATGAGCCCTCTGGAGAGAAAAAAACAAAACAAAGACAAACAGTTGTTTATATAATTTTATGCAAGATTCCCTTTAAGCTCTGTTATTTATTCGATCCCCTTTTTCTACATTCACTTTTATTTATGTACAGATTTTAACAGCTTTTTTGGTCTTAACATTTTTAATACTTTGCTGCTATTTCAATACCCGTGTTGTTCAATGGACTACATAGTGTTGCCATGATAAACATTATTAATATGATGCTTATTGTTATTTTTTTTTTTTTTCTTTCTGGGGTCGGGGGTTTCCAGAAAGCCGCGTGGAATGAAGTTTGTACCTTGAAGAGTCAGCTCTCCTGTAATAGTATTAAGGCGCTTGAATGTCTCTTGGTTGATGTTTTTTTTAATTGCTATTATTTTTTAATAATAGTTATAGTACCAAACTGTACAGTGCAGTACATCCCGTGAAAAAAAGACCTATTTAAATGTTTAAGACTCACTCTTTGGCCTTTTCCCTTTGTTTATGTCCATCTGCTTGTGTTGGAGGTTTTCTTTTTCTTTCTCTTTCTAAGCCTTTTGAGTCCATTTTCATAAAAAAATAAAAATAAAAAACACAGGCCAAGTTGGAGGAAATGGGCAAGTGCAATGCATGCAGAGATTCCTTACACTGAAATGCTCCAAATGATACTTCCTATTGTGCCCAGTTTGATTTTAAATACCAAGTAATCACCTTATTGTCACGAACTGATGCGATACCCGAGGTACAGGCTACCATTTTTCCAGAATAGTTTACAGAGGCTGTTGGTTTTGTGTGTCTTCTGAAACTGTGGCCATTATATGAGTGCCATATACTCTATTGATATGGTAAGATACGGTGTACCTTGGAAATCACTGTAGTGCTATATTTGCATTGATATTGTCATTGGAAATAAATTTTATATAATGAACTTTACACAACAAACAAAAGTGGTCCCTGTTCCTGTATGCACCGAGTGACCCTGCACGGATAAGCATGGATGGATGAATGAATACCTGGAAAAACAAATCAATGGATTCTACACACATTCTTGAAAAGTCAGGAACGGTTTTGAATTTGATGTAATATTTTCAACACTGGATGAGAAAAGTGAGAAATGCATGCGAAGGAGAGAATGCTTTGATTTGTGACGTTACAGCAGATCCATTCATCCCACAGATAAACACACGTTCCTATAAAAATGAAATAAGGGCCATTGAGCGTTTTCTTTGGCCCAGTATGTCCAGTCATTTGGATCCATGTTTCTTGAACTACATGGTCTTTCTTAGATCTCACAGGTGGTGGATTTTGATCTGGGGATGCTTGACGCAATAATAATAAATATTAATCTACTTTTGCATGTCAGTGTAATGGGAAATAAAGTTTGTTTTGTGTAGTGGAAACTCTACATACAAACTGTTGCTGTACTTTGCAGCTCGTGAATCTGAGCATTTTATCGCAGCTTCAGATTTAGCTTAATTTAAAGGGCTGTTTCTTTATTTTTAAAGGAATCTTAACACATGTGCTCTAGATTTGTCACAAATCAGGTTTCAGATCAGTGGTGATCATGCGAAACAAAACTTGTCATGCTTGATATTGAAAATGACACAAGTGAATCAGTGCACTCAGATTACAGACTTTAATTTCTATATTAAATATTTTTGTTTTTGCCAAAGAACTGACTTCATCTGTATCAATTTTTATAGAAACAAGAAACAGAAAAAGGTGCATTCTGTTGGATATTTCTAATTCTTATGCCAGAGCAGAATTTCTATAAGGACAAGCAAGAAAAAAGTGTTTGCTTTTTTTATTTACTTTTTCTTGTATGCACATAGCATCCCATAAATCACGTAGAGTAAATTTGATTCAAGCAACACATTTTTGGATATTGAGTGGTTAACATCACTTTTCTGCTGTGTCATGATAACAACCTACAACTTTGATAATTAATACGAAACTGAATATCGGTTGAGCTGTGATGTCTAATTGTAGTTGGGAACACTCCGAATCAACTTGAGGTCCCGTGAAAACTTTGGACCGGCTCTTGGAAAACGTTTTTATGCAACATGCATTACACTGCAGCAGCTGCAGCAAAGGGGAGGAGCGGGACACCGTGTTCCTTCCGCACTCCTGCAGTACGTACTATTTCCAAATGAGGGCGCTATCTTCACTCCCTCGTCTCACCCTTTGCGGGTCTGCGCAAACCACCACATTCAATGGTCCCATGGGGTGATCGAAGTTTTAACTTGACGTAGTTTTTTTCTTTCTGTTTTATTTGACATAATGTCTTAAGTTTCATCACGCATCAGGGCTTGAAAAGTTGTATGTAAGTCTCTGTAATGTACTGTAAAAACACAACCTCACGTATTTAATCTCATTTAATACTCTATATTTAATTTGTAGCCTTGTGTTAATGATTATTTAATTTAACGTAACTAAACCAGTAGACAGAATCTGACTGAGTATTTTAAAGTAGATCCTTTAGGGGTCCCTGTGGGACTATCGGGTGATATTATTTGTTGTTTGTCGTGCGGATACATGATGCTTCTTGCTTCGGATCCAATAAAAAACAAGACCCCGGCTGGCCACGCAATTTGCTTTTGGGCTTGTCTCTCATGACTCGGGACAGCGAGGAGTGAGGATGGAGAACAGATGATTGGCTAAGCCTGCAGAAGGAGGGAGGGAGGATGAGACTCAGGGTGTGTGTGTGTGTGTGTGTGGATGTGTGTGAAGCGTACAGAGAGGCGGAGGGAGTGCTTTACCGCAGTATCACTACATTTCTGCACCACTCATCAAAACTCTGCGGCATGCAGACTAGAGCTTGGGGGGAGGGCACTTATTATTAGGTCTGTCCTGCTGCTCTCTCATCAGACAGGCCACTGTACAGTTTTTTTACTTTCATTTCTAACCATCTGTTTTGCACTGGGCGTTCGGGTCCATCACTTCTTTGTTTTATATATATATATATATATATATATATATATTCCTTATTTGTCTTACCGGGCAGTTGTTGCAACCTTTCCTGTAGAACAATTTCAGCGCAACTTCTAGAGGCGAGGGAAAAACACAAATAAATTTAGGACAAGATGGCAAAGGATGGAGAAAAAAGCGAATGGAAAGAGTTTCTGTGGAACCCGAGGACCAGGGAGTTTCTGGGCAGAACGGCGAGCAGCTGGGGTGAGTAAGTCCGTCCGGCTTACAGCAATGCAGCAAACAAGCTCCCCCGGCTCTGTAACAGGTCGTTGTCGTGGAGTATACCCCTCGGGCGACACGGGAGTGCTTTTAAATTCCCTATATATATATAAAAAAACGCGTGACAGCGTTAGAATTGTGTCTTTGCAGAAGTTTATTGGTGCGAGTGTTCAGGCAACGAGAATTGAGTCGCTGTCCAAATGCCGTGGTGCTGAAATCTGACTGCGGCACAGAATCTCGTAGAAGCCGGCACATTATTCCCCTCATGGCGGGCTATTAGTAATATAGGACAGAGCTTTTCCTGGCTCGTACGGGTGAAGTCATGCTCTGTCCTCCCTTTTGCATGCGATTTGTCCAGATTAAAACAGCTCTACTTTGTCATTGCTTTACTTTGAACCCTGCTGCAGATAAGCCCTTTTTCTAGGAATTGAAACTCCTTTTCATACATGTATCTTCGTCAGATGTGGGTACAACATGACGCAACGAGATTTGTGTTTTTTCACAACTTAATATAATGCCACTTAGACATGGGCGCTGCCAACGTCGGGGCCAATGGCCCCTCCTATGAACTTGCTGCCCCCTGTCATGAAGTCTCATATGTCTAGTTTTATTTATGAACAAGAGAAGAAATAAAGGTGCAATAAATTAACTACTGCTCGCTTTGGTTTCTAATTGACTTTTTCCAAAATGGAGACTTCTGATGTGGGTCATACTCACAAGATGTTTCATTGCTGCCTTTGGTAATCTGTAAATGATTTTAAAAAATATACAAATTACAGTTTCCTCTAAGCAAACCTCTACAAACTCCATTACTCAGTAAATCACTAGGAGTTATTTGCTTTGATTTGTGTCATATTTCATTAGAGCAAGTGGGTCAAATCGACTTGACCAAACAGGTTCAGTCCCACAGCAAATGAAAACATGGCGTCTTCCACTGACTGACATGTTTTATCTGCAGATTATATCCATCAAAAAACCCCAATAATAAAAATTCTATATAAGCTATTAAAAATATTTAACCATCAAGTCAAATAAACTGATATGCAATGATGTACAAATGGTACAAAGTGGTTTGTTTGGAGGTAATAAGTATGTAGGAAACTGGGATTGAGCTGTAGAGACATTTATTTATTCATGTCAGTTTTTACTCTTGTATTGTATGCCAGTGTTGCATCATGCACCGCCCCTCCCCCCAGAACCTATAAACAGCAACAAGATAAAAAATCCTTGAAATTCTCTGGCTTTCGATTTTTAGTCGGCTAACGTGAGATTATGAGCGTCCCCCCCTCCCCCCCACCCGTCTCCTCTCTATCGCCCCTAAAACTTTCTGAAAGCCCCCCAGCATACAGAGACCTTGCAACTATTTTAAAGATCCATGAAGCGGCAGGACACATATGGCCGCGTTCTAATAACACTGGGGGCATTTTAATCTGGGTAAAGCCGAGGACCAAATGCTATTTGTATCACCCTCAACCCGGCCCCTCCCGACCTGTGCAGTTCAGCAGAGAGATCTAATCCTAATCTAATGACTTCATTGGCTGATGAAGAAGGTATCAATTCAGGATGTTCTGGCAAAGCAAAGGACTTTAAAGAACAATTTTAATTTTTGATCTTTTGACTTCAAAGTCTCCGTATTGTCCCTGCGTTTATGTCCTACTACCTACACACAGGTTATAAAAGGTTTATTTATATATCTGATGTCCAAAACCAAATGTGCTACTGCCCAATAAATAAATAATATGCTCACTACATGTTTATATGTGTGATAATGTAGATAAATGTGAAAAATATGTACCTCTAACAAGGTTGTTAGATATAAATAAAGATAAACTCTTTGAACATATGAGTTCAAGTTTCATCTGCTCCTTTTGGGTTTGATATATTAGAAATAGCAGATACATTTGGTTTTTAAAGCTTATTTTTCCAAAATTGCCAACTAAATGAATATTTATTCAACAGCATATTCTTGGCACTTTTGACTTGATGCCACCAGAGCAGAGTAGAGAATCGGTCGTCATTGCCTTCTTTTGTTGGGAGTCATAATTTATTCTTTGATTAATTTGCTGTTATGTAGCAGGAAGGACTGCCACACAGACACATGCAGGCAAACTGATGAAACTCGCAAGATTAAATCATGATTTTTGATCACTTTTCTTCCATATTATGACAGCTAGTATATTTTGAGTCTGAAATAGTAGAATTTCAGATGTTAATCTTTTTTTTTTTAATTTTTATTTATTTATAAAACTATGAAGCAAAAACATAGGCTTCTTCAATGATTGGTCCCAGGCTGCCCCTGGTGGTCTGGATGCCTTGAGGAGCTGCTAAAGTTTGCATGTGCCTTGGGCCGGCTCTGTCTCCCACAGAGGAAACTTAATCCAGCTCAGTTTGTTCCCGTTGCTCCAAGGTCTGATGGCCTTTTTAATCTGTGCTCTCTAAGACTTGGTAATTAGTCTATTTCCGTTGTGAGTTATTAAAGGCTGGCTTCACTTGGCGTTTCACAGAACCACACTGGGAATAAAGTCACACCATTAAGATTGAAAAATTGTATATATTCCAATTTATTCTTATTTGCATGATTGTAAACAGTTGGTGAAAAGCATAGTCCTTATTTTTGTTTAGTTCAAAATAAGTTAATTGAACGTGTTGCTGTTGAATTTGTTGTGTCGGCTCATGAAGCTGGGTAACGTTGCTTCAGAACGCTGGATCAAAGCCTCCTTTCAGGCTAAAACATGAAACAAGCTTCTGCATGTTTCGCTTTGTGTGCAGGGCTGTGGAGAAATGAAAACGGCCTTGATGAAGGTCCACCAGCTGATGATGAGATAGGCTTGAGCCTGGACTTAAAACAGGACCGATTTGGTTTTCTGCACCATTTCTGAAATAAAGTTAAAAGAAAAAAAAAGGTAGAACCCTTACTGCGACGTCAGAGAGGCAAATTTTTAACACTCCCATTGTGAGACTGGAAAACATTAAAACCAATAAACCCTGATTTCATTTTCTAATGTCTTTCCTTTGGCCTTTTGAGTCAGAAGACAGTTTCGTATCAGGTTACGATGCAATTACCAGCATGATCTTCCAGATTAGTGTAATGCCTCCTAAAAAAGTAAGTTGGGCCCAGACTGCATTCATTTGCAGTTTGCAAATGGCTGAAACAGAGATGTTTGACTGTCTGTCATCAGTGCGCACTCAGAGGACACAGTGTGAACCTAACACCCTCTTTACATTAGTGTGAGGGATGCCCGTTTGTTCGTGTGTGTGTGTGCCATTGTGCACGTCCAGTCTCCCCTGGGTGGTGTCACATAGTCAGCACAGCCTAACCCCCTGGGGAGACAAAAGGAAAACGCTTCAGCACTTTGCTCTATCGCTTCTTTGTCCAAATGTCTCTTATCCTGCTCGCTGACTCGTCGGCTAACATCGTCTTCCTCGACAAACAAGTCGTCGTCTGCAATTTTCACTTTGATTTAATGTGGCAACGAGTTGAATGTTTCTGAAAACAACTGGATGAAAAGCACACCCACGTGGGCTTTGAATCATTAAGGAACTCTTCTGTAATTGACCTCCCTTGGATCAGCTTCCCCTTGACATTTTGCTATGGATTAGCGGCAGCGTTGCTTTATGCAGGGAGGCAGACGCCATGCCGCTGCTGACGGAGGGCTTCGCTGGGGGCTTCCAGCTGAAGCACAGGGTCAGGGCACTCAGCTGCTTCCCAGTGTCGGCCTCAGGTGTTAATGCGTCACAGAAAATGCTATTTCTGCTGCCTGGGTCTCTGCAGGACAGGAAGGACAGGAAAATAGTTAGAAAGAGCTCTTTAAAACTTTTGATTTGAACCCCATAAGCCAGGGAAACTATTTTTTTTTTTTGAGTTAGACTTTTGCTCAGTTAGACTCAAAGTAAATTAAAGTGTAGAGCTAAGTATGCAGTCATATCAGCAATAGTTTCCTGAGTATCTGAACCATGTGACGTTAGGGGCTCATATAAATTGTTTTTCTTTGTTTTCTGGTGATAATCATATCAAGATAATATAAAATGTGTTTGATTTCCAGTGTTGATATTTTGCTTTTATTTTCTGGAAATGCATTGTTGTATTTTCATTGTCTTTAGTATTAAGCTTCTCATAATAGTAATAATTTAAAGCATCTCACAATGGTTTTTGCCAGTTAAAAAAATAATTGCAAATGCTTGTGTTTGGGTTCCACCTAAACCTAAGCAATCTGAAATCGTAGCTTTAGCCATTTGACCATGTTGTGTCCCAGACTGACTCGATGGCAAATAATGGATATGGTCATATGGTCGCATAAAATGCCAAACTAAAGAGAAGGAAAGCAAAATATCAGAGGAGTAGAATGACCCAAATGTTCTGCATAAAGTTAATAAAGTATGAAAAACTTAAAAACTCTAGAGTAATGATATAGACATAAGCAGTTTTAAATACAAGAATTGAGGGAGCTAGTCTGTATCATTTTATTGGTAAAAATTAAGAGTTAATGTGCAGGCTTTACATTGAAGCTACAAACATCTATTAAAGTTTGTCATAAAAATCATATATTTATTGTTTTAGGGTTTAGATTTGACAGAGAAACTTTTGCTCAGAGCAAGATTAATTTTTGATTCATTGATGGAACATAGCTTATATATAACATAACAACATTTTCTTTCTGTTTTTTCAGGTCTCATCATTCTGTTCTACATAGTTTTCTACCTCTGCCTGGGGGGCCTGTTTGCTCTTACCATGTACATCATGCTGCAGACCCTGGATGACCACAAACCCACTTGGCAGGACCGCCTTTCCACACCAGGTGCCAGATAGTGCAGGTTCAAACGGCATGGATGCAGAACCCGCTTTTGTGAGTCGCCATGACACTCCTGCTGCATCTTTGTTTCTCACAGGTTTAGTGATTAGACCCCGTCAGGACGAAACCTTCGAGATAGTTTACACCATCCAGAACACCGAGAGCTGGGACATGTACGCTCAGGCCCTGGACAGGTTCCTGTCACGTAAGTCTGACTCCCGTCCTCTGCTGGTCCGACTCAGTTGACTTACAGCTGTGGATTATCCAATTGCGCTTTTCTAATATTGGATCGTTCCTTTACCATCAGTGAGTGGGAGGCTGCCTTGCGGCAGAGTTTCAGTTGAGTCATGAGGCTTCGCAAACCGAGTAACCCTCCACCTCCCTCCCCCCCTCCGCTCCCTGCAGCTTACAACGACTCCATCCAGGCCCAGAAGAACCACGAGTGCACTCCGGAACAGTACTTCCTGCAGGAGGACAGCGGCGATGTGAAGAACAACCCCAAGCGCTCCTGTCAGTTCAACCGAACCATTCTGGAAGCATGCTCTGGACTCCACGACCGTTACTATGGATACCAGGAGGGCAAGCCGTGCATCATCATCAAGCTGAATCGGGTATGAAAGACAGGAAAAAGAAGGGAAGGGAAATGGATGCTGTTGCTAGGAGACATTGAGGAAACATCAAAAAAAAAAAAGCAAAGCAGACGGGGAGAGAAAAATACCCTACAAAGGAGAAAAGTCTGGGTTAAGAGTGGCACTTATCCATTGTGCTTCATAGCACAATGTGAAAGATTGCTTTTGTTCTCCCTGTGATTTGACAATAAAATATGAATTGCATTTCTTTCTTTTCTGCCTCGCCAGGTGATTGGATTGATGCCAGGAAAGGACGGACAGGCTCCGTCTGTCACCTGTGGCGCAAAGGTAATCCCTTTTTGTCCTTCACAATGAAAGGATTAACATGACAAATTGGAGTCCGGCCCATTCATAGCTCCTCTCATTTGCAGTATGCCTATCTTCTGCTATCCCCTTTATTTTCCTCCTAATTTTTGCATTGTTTCAGCAATATTTGTGTTTATTTATAAATTTCCTGGTGTCCTTTTATGCTCCTATTACACTCCATAAAACTATTCCCTCTCAGAAATACAGAGTTGGCAAAGATGAATGGGTAAGATCAACAGACAAGTTGCACATAGTGAAATGTAGATGCTTAGAAGTGGCTTGGAAAGTAGAGATTAACTACAGTACTTTTCAAAAAATATACATACCTCTCAAACTTTTTCTACATTTTGTACTTTTGCATAGCTGTGAAGTGGAAGGAGAATAATACATCGTTTTGAAAATCTTTACAAATAAAAATCTGAACAGCGTGCCATGCATGTGTAATCATCCCCTTTACTCTGAAACACTTAAATAAATAATAATCCAGGACGTTACTGTGACGTGTCGCCTCGCAAGCACAGATATCAAACTCATCGCCGTAAGTTTCCAAGAGAGCTCACCACTGTTATTTTGGGAAACACTTAAATTATACGCTAAGCTGTTTCTGACAACGCATGTGATGTCATCAGTTCAATTGTTGCGAACCTACAGACACAATGTCCAAATCCCCTTTTGTTTAGAAGAAAGAAAATATTCTGCTGGAGATCCTTCCTGCCCACAGCTACTCTTTGAAGAACCTTGGATAATATGAGTTACTACAACAACTAATTTCACATTGGGATTAAGAAACTACTTTTGAATTTGAAACAAAAATTGCAAAAATTTCAGTCTGTTGGTAAGTGAAGCTGGTAGAAAAAACAAACAAACAAACAAAAAAAAAACAATCAGCCTTATTTGCCACAAAAGGTACAAGACCTTGATTCGGTGGAGTTAAATGCAGATGCATGGCACATTTTTTTGAAAGGTTATTTGTAAAGAACCTAGAAAACTGTAGTTTACAATCTCATATTAAATAGACCTGAAGTAGGTAGTTGGTATGTGCTTTAAACACAGTTCAGAAAAAAGAAGACAATAACTTAAGCATTGTTATAACTGATAGAGCTGTTTCTCCCTCTTAGAGAGATGACTCTGACAAAATCGGAGAGATGATTTACTTCCCTTCAAACGGCACTTTTGATCTAATGTACTACCCTTACTATGGCAAGAAAGCTCAGGTAGGAGAGTATTTTCAATCTATGGACAGTCTAAATTCTGAAATGCTTTCAGATTTCTCTGTATTTTTAGAAAATGCGCCTTTGGTCTGGCATTGCAGGTGAACTACTCCCAGCCTTTGGTCGCTGTCAAGTTCCTTAACATCACTGTCAATCAAGACGTCAACATCGAGTGCAAGATCCACGCCAACAACATTCCCACTGGAAATGAAAGAGACAAGTTTGCTGGTAGAGTGTCATTCAAGCTGAGGATCAACTCTCAAAACTAGCCTGGCCCCAAATGAAAACTTTTCTCCCCCTGACACCCTTCCCCCCATCCCCCCCACATCTTCTGCACCACTGCACATACACTGAAAAATAAACCTGCAGTATTCACATCCTTCACGTGGTTCGATTGCACCCTGCTCCAGTTTTCTTCTTCTTCTTCTTCTTTTTTTTTTTTTTTTTTTTTTTTTGGGGGAAAGGGGATTGTGCGACAGGGTAAATTGAGCACGAGAGGGTGGTAAATGCTGTCCTTGTTTCTGTCGGTGAGCGTTCAGACAAATGATTTTCTCTAAATTAGTTTGAGGTGACCTCTATTTATACTGCATGATAAACTAGGAGACATAAAACAGGATGTGTTTTCGAAATCTGCGAGCAACCTTACCACGTTTACCGTGTTGCTGCTCACCTCCCGCTGCCTCCTTCGAGAGTATTCCTACTATATATCTGAATATACACAGACTACAATACAAAAGGTGTATATCTACAGTATTTATATGGCATCATAACCTTATATCGGTCCGTCTGTTCTGTTTCACTTAAAAAGAGTACTCCTACAAACCTGCATTTTTCTCAATAGATGGATGCAGAGATGAAGCCATTTGCATGTGCGTGCTGTCTTAAGTGTGCTCTGAAGGCACACTGTTTCCCACCGCTCCATAGTCAGCTAAGGACAGGTTAAGTAACTGACCACCAGGAGGGACCACAATATAAGCTTTAACCCTCATGCACTCCGAGTGTGTGTGTGTGTGTATTTGGAAGCATATCTTTAAAAATTGGATGTTTTTTTTTTTTATCGTGTATGAATGTGTGCATTTCATTTACAGATTCCATTTCTAATTGTAGGTCGGGAAGTTGCATGCAATGTGCAATATTCATTAAGTGGCATACATTATGAATGCTCACATTCATTCATCAGACGGCTCCTGTTGCAGATCATTCACCCTGGATATTTAAACTTTGCACTCAGAGCAGCTGCTAACAAAACAAATAGGAACAATATCTGGTGTGGTTTTAACACTGAGTTAATTATGAAAAGACAAATCTCCGGAAAACACTTTTTTAAGGTAGTAAACTTGTCCAATAGATAATCAGAATTAGCTCATTAAAGATTTTTTTTTATCTTTTTTTTTTTTTTGTAGCCAACTCACCAAGATGAATTTTACTCGTTTCCATCATATATTCAGTTTTTAGTGGTACTTCATTTCCTCTCACTGTACAGTTTCATCCAAAGCTATATGTCTGGTGTAATTTATTTATTCAAACCTAAATATTTAGTTTTCTGTCTCTTTTTTTGT
This sequence comes from Poecilia latipinna, assembly GCF_001443285.1. Lineage (NCBI taxonomy): Eukaryota > Metazoa > Chordata > Actinopteri > Cyprinodontiformes > Poeciliidae > Poecilia > Poecilia latipinna. Next base: position 308,756 of record NW_015113192.1, read on the forward strand.
TGTTGTTGTTGTTGAGTGTTTTGCATCTATTTCCTTAATACCAGGAATAGATGTCATTGTCAGATTTTTTTTAATTGTTTTGCACTGGAAGTGTGCTTTTTATTCCTTCATTTGTGAAGCTGAGTTGATTTAATAAAAGCACTTGCAGTTTTTGGAGGAGGAGGAGGAGGATGTAGACAGCTTGTTTTTTTCTTTTTTGTTCCCTGCTTTCTTTTTCCACACTCGTCATCACTATGCAGCATATTGATCTTGAACATTCCCATGACTTGCTTACATCCTCACTAGCTTCTGTGAGAAAATACTCAATAAGCTTTCAGATGTACAGTGACTACATGTTGATTTATTAGTTTGTTTTGTTGTTCTTGTTTTATTCTCTGCTGTATGAGAGAAAAATCATCACAATGAATATCTAACCAGTATCACCTCCATTAAAAGTCATTTATCATGCCTGAGTTTTGGTGCACATCCACTGTGCTGTGCCGTCCCACAAACCTGCCTGAAAGATTAAATATTATTCTGACAAATCTGTAAAAACTCAACTGTAATACTGGCCAGCCATGTATAGCATCCTTAACAATTGTTGACCCTTAGAAAAGGAGATATTGCTGCAGAGACTTGGTGACCATATGATCCCTCCCTGGTCTGCTGTAGCTACATCCTGACTTTTTCAGATCAACACATCATCTGCTGCTTTTGAACAGCATGGACTCTTGTCTTTCCCAGTTTGAACAGTGGCTTTGAGAAATTGATCTCTGTGTTATATCCCCCAAAAATAGAAGCTATGGATTACTAAAAACATTTTTTTATAGAATAAAGAGCTTAAATCACTTCTTCTGAAGTAGTAAGGAATTTGATTTGATAATCTTTCATGACATGTATGGAAAAACAAAAAATGAGTAGGAAAAAATAGTTACGTTTCCGGATGTTATATCATATTCTGTTGTTTAAAAGATAAAAATCTCACTTCCTGACATGTGAAAGTCAAAACCAATCACAGAATGTTATACCACGGGTAAAAAAAAAGGCCTTCAGTGTATCTAGGCGATCTAGGAAAAAGATTAATGTGGACTACTAATTAAAAGTTCCTGGTGATCTCATCTACTTACATAAACAAGCTTCATAGGAACTATTAATATTACCACTAATTGTGGCACCATCATAATGTAATCAAATTCAAAGTTGGCTTTTCTTTTTTTTTTTTACATTTCTTAATGCCATATTATGAAACTATTTATTTATTTTAGGGCTTTTTGCTAATTTTTACCAGTGGCACCAAAATACGGTGGATGCTCTTAACAGAAACCCAAGTAAGATCTGACTCTGCTTGTCCATATTATTGTTCTCTTTGCTGCTGAATCTCACAAAGGTCCAAACAGAACCTTTTATCTGAGCCGAGAGGGACCATTAATCATCAAATTTTTATCTAAGATGTGCTTTAACATGCTCTCCTCTTTTAGCTTTTTGGGACTTCACTGACAGATTCAGATGTACTCTTCTTCTGGCCTGCTTTCAGCTCTTACTTAATTTCATTGTAATCTCTTAATCTGGTCAACTAATCCAAAGCAGGCACGCTGAACTTCTTTACCCTACTTTGTCGTTCATGTACCGAGCATCAAATGCCCAGTTCACGGCTTTAAAGCTACTCTCTTATGATAGCTTTTCCATACTTTCAAACTCACATCCAGTCAATACTGCAATCCATCTAGTCAAATGTTTGGTTTCATCCGTCAATTTCACTCTTTTTTCTTGTCATTCATACTTGAACATTACTTCTTCTGCCAAAGATATTAATGATAATTTACACATCATCTATTTTTGCAGTTCGGATAGATGCTCATTTGCTGGTCTGAGCAAAAATCTCACCCACAGAATCATGAAGGCCTCCTGTCATATAATAATAGATACGCACACAAGCGGAAAATGTTTCCCTGCAGCAAAACAGTGCCTCCTGGTGGACAGACATCTTTGTCCTCCAGTTACACAGAATGTTCTTTCCTGCTATCTCAATTTATCCCTTTATTTTTTCCTGTGCTAATTTGGAGATGTTATCAAAGAGCAATATATATTTATCTCCTGTGCAAATGTGTGATTGTTCAGAGGAAAGGCAACATTCGGTACATTCAAGAGCAAGGGGGAAAGAAGGACCACGTTTGTGAGCATAATGCAGCCAATATGAAAAAAAAGTGAGTAATAAAATGCTTCGTGAATGAAAGAGTATTTTTGCTGTAACGAGACGAGAATGTAAGGTTTGAACTGTATTGTGTGATGAAAGCTACATGAAGAGGTTTCATAATTTAATTCAAGGAAAAGGCAAGATGCCAGAAATTTGTTTAGACTTGCATTTAACGTTTTTACCATCGTTTGAGTCTTTCTTTTTCTGTTTAATTAATATTTTTAAAATAAATAGCTTTTAAAGCTTGCAATCAAAAGTTCTAACAGGACTTTAACCCTCGAAGCACTTTCAGAAACTGCAAAGCTGCACAGTGTGAAGTGTTGGAGAGAAATTCATGATTCAAACAGTGAATAAATATGAGAAATATCATCACCCACACCTACCTTAAAGTTGCACTGTTGCTATGATTGTGGTTCAAAGAATTGTCCTAAAATATACATTTATGAAAAATAAATAAATTGTCCTGCTGGATCCATATTTTTGGCTCTTACCTTATGTCTATTTTTGCTCATGTTTAAGTAAAGATAAAAAATAAATAAATAAATAAATGTCATTTAAGGGAACTCAAACTTGGTTTTACTTCTTGCATCTTAGCTTCATGTTTACTGAAGTATTTGGATTGTTTTGTCGCATTATCTGATGATTGTGATATTGCAACAATGTATTATACTTTCAAGAGAAAAAGAAGGAGTCAAGAAGTGTCAAATGAGTCTGTTTGTAAATATATTCTGTAATCTCACTCAAAATAATCTCAGTGGTACATAGCAATTCCACGCAAATGTGACAAGTATTTAAAGTTTCAAAAAAAAAGTTTCAACACTTTTTTAGATTAGAGTTGTTAAAGTAGTAGTACACAATTTTTTATGTGACAGTCAGTCATATAGTTGAAAGTAATTCGTGATTTAACTATTTTAGTTTAGTTTAATTTCATATTAGTTTACACTGGACACTGAGTGTAACAATAAGTCTGGAGGGATCAGAATCAAAAACATCATAGCAGTTGTACCTTTATTCAGTCATCATGTTTACATTGAGTATTATTTACACCGAAATTGATGTTTGCTTTGAAAGGAAATAAAGGTAGGAGGTAGAAGTTTACCTAAACCTCTAAAATATTCCGCTTTACTTTTAAATCAGCCAATAACTCTATCCATAATATCCCACATGTATCTTTCTTACTATATGTTTGTTTCCTACAGGAAGACTATTAGCGATGCACCGACTCGTACCTCCTTTTCTCGTATCAGGTTTTCTGTAAGTAACTGTCCAATTCAAACATGGCAACAGTTTAAAGGTTTATAAAACGGCCTTAAACAAAAAACAAAAACAAAAACAAAAACTGGGAGATTTCTAAGACTGCCGTTGCTTTAAGAAGTTACGAGTTTGCTTTGGTCTTGGCTGTTCTTGGACTAGCTAGCCGTTAGCTTCCGCTTGTTGCTCCAACCAGTCTGGGTCTATGCTAAGCTAAAGACACCAAGAGGACAATATACTGCAGATAAGATATGGACTGCTTATAATATTTTAACAGAATCTCCCTTAAAAAAAAAATCAAAACCATTCCCTGAAATTTGGAGATAATCTTAAATAGTAGAAGTTTTGTTTTCGCCTTTTGATGCTATGAAATAGAATGAGTGGTACTTGGTGGGATATGTACACTTTTTAAACTAAGTTATTATGGTGAAAGTCAAAATTCACTCTCTGTATTTATTTTTTAACAGAAAACTGCTTAAACTTAGACATATAATCTGATGTAGGATCATAATAATACAATCTAACATATTTTTCATGTAAATGCTGTTATAAAGAATGGCTTCAGCTCTCTTCCATGGTTTCAAGCTATATCTTTAGCCCTCCTTTCTTTTCTCTCCTCCTTAGAAAGACAGCAATGAAAGGAAAGGCAGGAGGTGAGGATTATGAAGCATTATAAGTTTTTTAAAATAGTATGATGTAAACCAGTGAATGCTAGTTGCAAGATACTTTCTTTAAGAAAGCTGAATGCATAAAGCCTATTTATTTATTTTTCTTTGATGTATTACATGATCTTATGTTGTATAAGTCTGTCAGGGTTGTAAAAGAAAGATTACTCCAAAGTAGAGTACTGGAGCCTCTGCTGGATGAATGATCACATTACAACGGTGATCAGCATGTCAAGGTAAAAATGTCATACTTTTCCAGACTCTGATGACAATGTTGCTACATTTAACACATTTTAACCTCTTCTAACCTGAAGGGGGAAAAAAAAACATACAGGAATGAATAAAGGGACAACCTTTTTTTTCAGACTCATCCAGACCTGGATTAATGTATACAGTTGCATATTTTGGCTTCTTGCAGCATTTTTTTTATTTTTTTAAACTGCCAAGTACTTTTTTTCTTGTCTTACTAAATCTTAATTTTTCTAAGTATGACAGAAAATGTTCTTATTGTCTGCCATGTTGGCACATTTACTCTAAAATGCAGCATGCCGTCATTGTTTCACATGAGACCTCTCTCATCATGGGAGACTGGTGCTGTGGCAATTTGTTGGCATCAGCGTACAAAATCAATGCGCATGACATTATTCACACTTAATCAGGCAGTTATTATCTAATCCATAGAAAAGTGCCCTAACAGGCAGAGGAAGATACACAAACAAGAGCCATTAAAGTCTGATTCAGTCACAAAACACTGCTTCCTTTGTTAAATGCTTTACGCAGATGCTTTTATAATGGTGTTTTTACTCGATTAAATGAGTTGGTGCCTCCGTTTGTCATCTGTTTCATCAAATTATCTCAAAGGTAATTCGATGATAAGCTCAGACTGTTTATCTTTTGACTTCAGTAATAGTCTTCTCAGCTGGTTTTGAAAGGTTTGCTTCGTTTTTGATTGAAATTGAAAGTTTAACAGTGATTTCAAAGACAAAAAGAGGATTCACATTGTCAAGGTAAGTCCAGCATGCCATTTTCCTCCAGTGCTTTCTGTGTCCTGTCATAGATTTCTCCAATGGCGTTAACTACTCTGGTTAACACCACGCTCAGCTCCTCCTGGTTCTGCACACACACCAGCCTGAAGAAAAATCCTCGCTCCGGCAGGGCAATGAAGGCCAACTCGGCCGCCCGCCGGACAAACCAAGTGTGGTGATGAGACAGGGTGTTCTGGTACGCCTCCCGACACAGATCCGAGGGACTCCTGAGCCGTCCGGCCGTCGGCGTCTCTGCCAGCTTCTGCAGGAAGAGTTTCAACCAGAGCAGAGCTCGATGGAGTCGCAGAAGGGTTCGGCATCCTGAGTCTGTCTGGTGGTGGAAATCGACTATGCCTCGATTCAGCTCAGTCCAAATCATTGAGCGCACCGAGTGGTAGGCCCCCGTATCCTGCGAATACCCAGCAGACTTTTTCACCGCAGTTTGTGAGTTTTCAAAGTTTTCTGAGTGCATGTCTGGGACAAACTCTTCTTCTGGGCCCTTCTCAGAAAGCAGGGCCAGTTGGCGGATTATAGCAGTCTTAGTCTCTATCTCCTTTGATATTAAACTAACCATAGGGCCCAGAGACTCCATGAACCTGGGACAGAGACAAAGAACAGAAATAATCAGTGCCAGAAGTGGGTTCATATGTACAGCACCTTGTTGCTGTTATCTAGTTAATGCTTTATGTCCCTAAAAACCAGACATTTCTAAGTATTTTTTTATTAGTATTTTAGGTAAAAGACAGAAAAAACAGTTGCACAGTTATATCTGGTCTAAAATTGTTAAAAATTAAATGAAAAGTTATAATGATTTAAGCATTTGTTACTCTATCATAAAATCCCATTAAAACAACCTGAAATTTGAGGTTGTAGCGTGAAAAATTGTGAAAATTTCAAGGGATATGAATACTTTTCAAGCTAATTTTTCTGTCTCTGTGACGAAGCTTTAACTGATGCTCTTACTTTACAAGTTCGTCCCAGCTGGACAGATACGGCTGCAGCAGCACATCCGAGGTGTAAGCCCGAGCAACCAGCAGGTGGGAGACCAACACCGACACCTGGAAGTTCTGGCCGGGGCACAGAGCGAGAACAGGCGGGCCCTGCGTCTCGTCTGCCTCGCTGCTGTTGGACAGCTGGTGAGGCTGATTCTGCAGCGGGGGCTGGGGGCGTGTGGTGAGGTCAGGGGTTAATCAACAGGGGACAAAGAAAGAAAAAGCTCATGTGATTTATGGATTCACTGCTAGCGGGCTTCCCAACAAACACAAACCCGGTTTTGGGTTAGCAGCTGAGTCATTTCTACGCAGCCTTTGTGAACTTTTACCTTGTTAACTTGATTGTAACCTTTTAAACAGGAATCCCAGTGATAGTCCAAACCTCCCTCTGCAGCAAGACATTAGAAAAACTCAAACATGTCAGACAATATTGGCAGTGATCTCTTCAAAATTGACAATTGTGATGGTGTAGAAATTTGTCAATGTTTGAAGAAGCCTTCAAACATTGACAATCTTCCTCTATGTTCAGCAGCTCATTATAGCTGCTTTTGTTTGATGATTAAAAAATGTTTTTAAAGGATTAGTTCACCCCCCCCCCAAAAAAAAAA
>NW_015113192.1:318555-331051 GCF_001443285.1 Poecilia latipinna
TTTAACAGCTCATTTTAGCCTTTTTTTTTTTAAAAATAAAAAATTTTTTTAAAAGATTTTTTCCCCCCCCCCCCCAAAAAAAAAAAAAAGCTGCATGCTATAGGCAACATCAATAAAAAGAGAGAGCTTAGAGTGGGCTAAGGGGGTGAAGAGCTGATCAATGAGCAATTTGTTAAGTCCTGCCGCTGTAGTAATACCTCTAATTGCCTTCAATTACTTGAGGGTAACCTACTTTCGTTCTCATGTGCTGCAGTTTTGCCGATCATTAATCCTATTACCAGGACACAGATTAAGGAACAACTGGCTTTCAAACGTTTCTGATGATTTAAAGTTCGACAAGGATTTACCAAACAGCGTGCAAAAGTGAGCTTTCTAATGAAATACAGTGCATTTCAAATGCATCAAAGAAACATTTTAATTATTTTGTCCCAGAACATCTTCACTTTATTCTATGGGGGTTTTATATGATAGTCCAAAGTGCAGCATGGTTGTGATGTCAGAGGAAATTGATACTTGGCTTTGAAAATTTAAAATCCAAACAGGGTGGTGTGTATTTGTGTTAATTCACCTTTTTGACGCCTATAAATAACACAACCAGTTGCCTTTCGAAGCCAAGGAGGAGTTCAAAAGATTAACAGCTGAGGCAGGAAAATCTGTGAACTGTACAAATATTAGTTGTTACTCGTCAATCTGGACTTTGAGGAAGATTGGCAAGAACAAAGCCACAATAAGTCCTACTTTCAGTTTGTCACAATCAGTGACAAAGCAAAGACGTGAAGGAAGGTTCTCTGGTCAACTCAGACCAGCATTTACATTTTTGCATTATATGCAAAATTGTGTAAATGAGGGGGTGAAGGAAACACTCCCAGTTACCCTGAACACATCGCTATGCAGCATCACGGTGACGGGAGGCTTTTCTTCAGCAGGAAAGTTGGTTAGAGTCGAATTGTAGCTGTGTTGGTGGATAGAGGTAAACCAAAGCATTCCTGATTTTGGAGGCTGCACAAGACTTGAGACTGTGGTGGAGGTTAAATATAAAGACAGATATTTATGTGTTTGAATCCTATTGAGAATCTGTGGAAAGACTTAAAAAATCATGCTTATGGACTCCATCCAACGACAAAGCAGAATAGAAAGAAACTAATAAAGACATAGTTCAAAAGACATGCATCTGCAGTTACACCAGTTTTTCTAAAAGGTTTTGACTTAAACAGTTGATAATGGAATAAATAAATTAAAAAAAGGAGTTTCCAGTGATGACAAAGAGAAATCTGTGATTTTCACTCGAACAGAACTTTATTAATACTTGCAAGAATCAAAATCTGTTCAGTTTGATCTGCTCTAATCAGACAGAGAGTCACTGCAGTCTCTACTTGGGTTATCGCAGAGTTTCTCACAGGGAGTACGGGAACCAGCGTTTCTGGCTCGGTATCTGGATGTTAACAAAGACATCTGAAACCTTGAAAATGGAGGAGCGCTTCATTCTTATCTAAACCCTCCCCAAGTTCCAGTAGGGCGAAAACACAATAGGCCTCACATAAATGTTGCTGTTGCTGAAAAGAAGGTTAATATTTTTTCCCCAGATTATACAAAGTATTCAAAGAAGCTATTCTCTAAGATTCCACTAGCAAAACGCTACAAGTTTTAGATTTTATTTGTAACAGATATTCAAATGTGGACTAAGAAATGGCTTAAAGGCTGTGAATATTTTTATAATGTTCTCTAGATTTAACCCAGTGAGCTTACCTGATGTCACCTGCATTCACGCTGCTTGTTGAATTAAGTCAAAAATATAATATTCTTAACATCCTGAAATATGGGGTAGCAAAATTTTCCACAAAATAATATTTATGAGATATACTGAAATATATATATATATATATATATATATATATATATATATATATATATATATTCAGTTGGTCTGCTGTATAAAGTTTCAATGAAATAAATACTAGTTTCTCGTTGTAATGTTATTAAAAAGGACCCTTTATTTGTTAATATTATTTGAGTCTGATGTCTCCCAGCACAGTATGATTCAGTTTAAGTGAAACAAGTGTTTACATAAGACATGGTAACCTTTCAAAGTAAATAAACAAGAAACATTTTTAGGTCATTTTTGGACCAGAGAACCTTTTTAGTTGGGTTAAGATGAAAGTCCAGAGGTGGCTGCTTTCAGCTCCCATCTAAAAACCAGGACCTGCTCTCAGTCTGGAGCAGATGTCACATGGTCTCAGATTAGACCTTCCTGGAATTATTACATTGCACGTTTATGATCTGATTGTTGTTTTCTTTTTTTATTAGAAACTGAAATTAAGAAGGTTTTTAATAGCAGTAAAATAAAAATGTCTTCTGTAAGTTAGAAATCTGACAGTTTATGAAAGTCAGACACCTCAGAATTAAGTTTAAAGCTACTCGATAATATCTTACTGATCCATATTGATGAAATACGACCAGTGTTCCTGAGTCTGCACCATGTGATTCAGTCCTAATCTGAGCCAAATGCATTCCAAACAGAGCGGAGGTAATAAAACTAATCGTAAATGACCGGCACTGCACACTCAGAGAAATACTCACGCAGCCACAGTGATCCAAGACACAGCAGCAGGACCAAGATAGCAGCGGCCGCCTTGCGCTTCACACCCATCCTGACGTTCAGTCTGCGGCCCGCCAGTCTGCCTCTGTTGCTTTTTCTCTGCCCTTTACCTTTTAATTCCTCTGTGTTTCACATGAGGGCTCGGGTCCTTTCACTGGCTGCCACCGGACCCCGTCCTCTGACCCCCCCCTTGTCCTCTGAAACCGATCATGCTCTTCCTCAAAACTTCAAAAGAAAACATTTCTCAGACGTCATTGCATTTCCAAAACCTGTATGCATGCTCCTGTCAGTTATCCCTGCATTTTTAAGCTGCTGTTTTCCCTCTGTTGTTTTTCTCTCTTTTTTTTTTATCATTATTCAGCTGCCGGTCTCCTGGTGAGTTGCTCAATCTGAGAGTCCAGAGATCAGCCGGGAGCAGCCTGTGGCTGATAAAGTACAGCCAACTCAGCTTATCCGACAGTGACCTCTCTCTTCCGGATTCATCTAATGTGTGAGCTCAATATTCCTGGTGAGCAGAGAAATGCTCGCTCCTTCGCTTCTCCTCCCACCACTACGCTCCCTCCCCCTCATCCCCTCTCCTCCACTCCTTTTTCTCCCTTGTCACATCAAAACTCATTTACACACACCGCAGGGAGGGCCACAATGACCCTAACACACACAAGCAAAGCTCCAAAACCTCTTAGTTTATGCAAATACTAGAGGAATAGTTAAATTATGTATTAAGGTCATGTCAGCGTAGGTTCAAAAAAGTGCAAAAGACAGACATTGAACTCCACACTCAAGCTGCACCACGTGTCCTCTCATGAAGAAGGGCTTAACAATGGCATTTTCCAGCAAAGGAGCGGGAAAAAAAGTGAAGGCAGGGCCATTCATTATGAGACTGCGGGGGCCGCTGGACACAGGCCTTTCATTCAGTGGAGCCAGTGGATGATCGGATCTGATAGTGCCTACTTTTTTAGGCACTATCCGATAAAAAAAAAAAAAAGGGGGATGAAGGGACTCATTCACCAGCTGCAGGTATTTGGCTTCACATCATTACTTTGCAACCATTGTGATGCCTCTGCAAGTGTAAACTTAAACCGAAGAGGCTGGTGTGCAGAACCTTCACTGGTGTGTTCACTGAAACATTATAAAAAGATAAATAGATCCATATATTTACAACTGAGGTCTTCCTATCTGTTCTTTTTGCAATAAATCCCTTATCTAACACGTGACGCTACAAATTACCCTCAGTAGCCACATTATTACTTTGGTTAAGTCATGCATGCATAGACTTGGAAACTCTATTACATGTTGTCTTGAAACAATTATTATTCTCACAACAAAAAATTGTTTCACGTTTGACTCATTTCAAAACTTTAATGCGTTTTATTTGGCTTTATTGGTGAAGAAATAAAGGATGGCCAGTTAACACTGTTGCCTTTGCAGCAATAAAGTTCCCTGTTTGACTCTCGCCTGTAGCGGTCAGATTCTGCATGTTTTCTCCGTACATTTGTGGGTTCTCCAGCGTATCGTAGCTTCCTCCAACAGTCAAATAAAAGAAAATATGAATGCTAGGTTAACTGGCTTCTCTGGATTGTCCTTAGGAGGGAGTATGTGTGTGGGCATGGTTGTTTCTGGTGCGATCCATCTGTGTTGCCCTGTTAGACACCGCTGAATTGTAGGGTCAGGATTAGGGTTGCATGCAATATGTCTGACCTGTAGCTATATTACAAAGATGAATGAGCAAAATATGGGGGATGCAGATGCTCAGAGCTTGTAGAGATATACCCCAACAGAGGTGGTTCTGCAAATGTTGACTCAGTGCAGCCTTTCATAATTCATAATTTATAAACGTTTGTTTCACGTTGAACAACCTTAAACAAACGACGTCACCATGTCACAAACTGCAAATCGTTGCTTATCTAACAAAAGCTGGGTTGGAAGTGAGGAAACAAAGTGAGAAAAACTAGTCTGACTAGTGTGCTGTTTTCACTGGAGTTAGAAAGGAAAGTAGCCACCAAATCATGACTTATTTTCAAATGAGCGGCTTGCAAAATCGTCTAATAGGCACAGCATTTTAATGGCCCTTCAAATCTGGGTTTTCCCTACAACCTTTGAAGCGCTGATAAGGAGAAGAGGCTGTTGCTATCTGCACTGTGTACTTTACTTTATTCGCTAGCGCTTGTGGGATAAATGTGCAGAGATCAGCTGCAAAATTACTAATTTATTGAAAGTAAAATATGTGAACAAAATTGTTGTTTGGTTTTTGATTCTGTATCTGAATCAGTGTCTCATTACTCTCTTGCAGATTTATTTCTCTAAAGTGTTTACACTTTTTTTTATCATTTCCTTTTCGTCCTAAAAATATTCATCCCATTTTTTTATTGTATAATGTTTTTTTTTTTTTTTTTTTCCTGTCTGTGTGTCATATCTCAGTGGTTTTATTTGCTTCCACAACACTTTGTGTGGTTTATGAAAGGCAGTTCAGTAAGAGATGGACACGGCTGCAGTCGATGACCATCGCTGAAAACTTATTTTGTACTTTTTTGATATTTTCCTGGATGTAAACATAAGCTCTTTCTAAACGTGAAGTCGGACTGCTCTAGACCTGCGTCTGAGTTGTAAGTGTGAGACACTCACACCCTCTCTAAGCTCTAGTTACTGGAAAGAAGCCCATCTCTGTTTTCCTTGCTGTATATTTAGAAGTACGTCACATTCTGAGCAACTCACATGGCACATTCCAGATTTCCCACTGTTGCCCTTCGCCCTGAATAAAGACATTATCTTTGCAAAAATTATAACAGTGAAGTATGTCAGTTATATTTTGACTGCCATCTTGAAGTGAGCTGCAGAAAACATAAAAGTTAGCTGACTTATCTTGATGCCGATCAGAGACTCGGTCTGATTAATTTTTCTAAGCAGTGTCTCCTATTAACACTGGTAATCCACAGTCTCTGTCTTGCTGCAGGACTCCTGCAGTGGAAGTGGTATGAGTCTGCAGTATGTATTAATACCCAGCATTCATAACAGAGGGGGGGCAGATGGGGGGGGGGTGGGCAGGCCCACACATCCAGTCACCTGTTCTCCTTGCGACCCCAGTGGGCGTCTGTGAATCCGAGCCTCTTCGTTAGTCTCACACAAAAACAGTTAAAATCAAATCCCCGCCGCCAATCAAACTGGACATGTGCACATCGACAGGAAGCAGTTCCAGAAAATAAACCGCACAGGATGGACGGGTTGCATTGCTGCAGTTGTTAAATGATCTTGATGATTATTGTGGATGGCTGGAGTGTGACTTGAAGTCCTGGTTTAGTGCCTCCAGCTGCTGTGTAACCCGAGCCTCGGATGGACCGACAGCGGGGCTGGACAACAGTCGGGGTGTTTGATAGGGGGGGATTTAAGGCTCTTCCCCTTCGGTCTTTACTCTCACACTCTTTCTCCTCCTCACACTTTATATTTAAACATAGTCAAGTGGAATGCATTAGGGGGATTCAGGGGACATAATGGCTCTGCGCTGTTTAGGGATATTTTTCGTATTTCTCGCTGCTCTGGGGACTCTGACGAGCCTGGGTAAGTGGTGTGTTTGCAAACTTTTGGTTGATCTTCAGGGACTGGCATGCTGCGCAGTTGTGATGCTATATGTGGACAGACGATCAGTGTTCAAGGATGAGCAACTCCAAAGGTCTTCCTTTTAGCGATTTTGTTGCGCTTACTAGGACTTTTCTGTTTTTAAAACTGAATTTAATTTCCAAAGGGTCATTTTAAGTATAATTTTTAATTTGTTTGTAAAGTTTAAATGAAAAACATCACAGTAGGAATAATGCGAGAGTAGGAAAAAGGAACAGAGAAACCTGTAACAGATGTGTGGGAACATTAGCAAAATGAAGGATTGCTATTCTTCTTCATTTTTGAACGATCCTGATGTTGAATTCAGATATTTAAAGCTGGGGGGCCAGTGGTGGGGTGGTTGTGCAGGATCGTTGATCCTATCGGCAGCAACACACAACTCATCGTGCTGAAAACAGTCAAGGCCCCAACATGCAGGATCCCAAGGTAGATTATGATTCAAAGTGATGTTTTTCATTGAATTCTGCTTTGAGTTTTTTTTACCCTGTACAAATAGGAATGTTAGGATTGTTGATCTGTCGGTTTTGTTATTTTTTATAAATTATTGTCAGACGATGATAACTAGGGCAAATACAAAAAGCAGTTTTAAAATTCTGCTTTCAGTTAAGGGTTAATAATTACCTAAGTTACCCTGGCCCCTTGTGAAAAAGTGCTTGACTCTTAGTGAATTTACTGCAGTTAACCACATTATGTTTTTTAAAGCTTGACTAATTTTCCCAAGTAAGTACTGTCTGATGTAAAGAATTTCTTTGGCAACATGAAATAGGCTAAAAGATCTCGGAAAACAACACATCCTGTCAAAATCTAAAGTCTGTCAGTCTGGAAGAGTTTGTGAACCATGTTTAAATCTACTGTGAGAGCCACAAATGGAAATTGCAGAGAAGAATCCAAATTACATATCACATACTACAACTCATCCATGAGATTATAAAAGAACCCAGAACGACATCTGAAGCATCACAGTCTTCGCTTGTCTCAGTTAAGGTCAGAGTTCATCAATAAGAAATATGGACAAAAACTGCATCCATGGGAAAACTCCAAGGGAAATGAATGCTGGCAAAAAAAAAAAGACAAATACTTCACTTGTATTTGCTAAACATTTTCGATTCTTTTCAAGACTTTTTGGAAAAGAGCATTTGGATTGACAGGATAAAAGGGAAACTTTTTCAAAAGGTGTTTGTCATTTTACATCAGATGTAAAACTAAAGACATTTCAGGAAATGAATAATGACAGATCAACACAGTGGAGTTAATGTGACGACGGTTTGTTATAATTGATGGAAACATGAATTCTGCTCTTTAGAATAAAATCCTCCAGTTTAACACTGATATCTGGTAAAGATATAATAACTGTAACAGGAAACTATTTCTGGTTGGTTTGGATTGAGCGTGCTTTTTCTGTTTACACTAGTTGTCTATTTAAAATGTCTGGGTATGGAAAAAAAAAACATAAACTATCTGAATGTTTCATAACCCACTATATTTTTTTTCTGACAATCATTTAAAGACGACAAGAAATGTCTGTATAATTTTCAGATTAGGATTTACTCATCACTAAAATGAGTTCACTTCAGTCGAGGAATATATGAAAACTAACATGGAGCTAATTATTAAAATAATCATTCAACCTATTTAAAATGATCTGAAACACAAGATAAAACAAGGGTAATAATACAGATAACTGTAAGTAATGTTTTAGAAATACATTTTTAAAAATGACATTCGCAAAATAATTAAAGATGATTAATCAAACATTTACCGACCACGGATATGTGTTTTAAATCTTAAATTACTAATGTTTTAAAATTAGTATTTACTACTGCCGTTTGTGGTCAAATTGTTGGTATTTCTAATGTCTATTTCAGTTATTTCTGTTTACTTGTCGCGTCTTACCTGCTGCTGCCTTCTTGCCCAGGTCAACCTTATGAAAGAGTTCCTGATTTTATTTGCTTAAACATAGATTAATAAAACAAAAACAACTAGTCTTTCAGGATTTTACAGAAAGGATTTCGCATGCTTTATTTCTATTCCGTATTTGACACTCACAAATACAAAAAGCAAAACAGAAATACAGCCCAATGATGTTTTATTAAAACCAGCTGCATGTGGATGCTGGATGCATTATTGCACTCCGGATGTGTTTCCTAAGACATGATGTTCTGTTGGGGCAGTTTAGAAAGAAAGAAATCTGAATCAGTGAACAGCCTTTTGATCCACCGGCTCTTTTGTTTGACCTTGGGAAGAAAGCAGTTTTCATGTGAAAGGCCACATCTGGTGTGTTCCTGCACACTAGAGTTTTCTGAAATATGTCCCAAATGTTTTAGAAAACATTGTTGAGGTTTTTGAACTCTAAAAAGTTGCACATCACAGGTGACGCCAGCAATGTCACACATCTAAATATATCTTTACTGAAATAACAACTCCTTAAATCTTTTAAAGATATGCTCCTAAATGAGGATGACAAATCAAAGCAGGGCAGGTAGAGATACGAATGAGTAATTATTATTATTATTTTTTTTTTGTATTTCAGAATTTTGGTTTGCACTTTTTAACCTGGTCAGAATTGCGTCATGCATTGCAAATGCATTTTTATACATTGTCATTGACCTGAATGTATTTCTCTGTGCTGTTTGCCAGCGATCAGCTCGGCACAACAAGTCAGTTATTTACAAAGCTGAAACCGTGGTGATGTAATATTTACCTGTACGGTCATGTTGCTCTGACACAAGATGCTGTCTGTCTTCATGTCACAATGCATAAAAGATCCTGTTGCAAGTTTTGTTTGTCAAAGTTTTGATGCACCCTCCTGCCATCCTCTGTTCTTTTCTCTACGCTTACCTTCGAGATGATTTAGGTATCGGCTGCAGGAAGTGAAGAGAGGTCAAAGCACTGACATTAAATACTAACTAAATCTTGTATGCACTTGAGTTGATTGAGTGAGCTGTATTTAGAAGATAAGTACATACTGTTCAGCTCAAATAGCCCTGCGCTGAAGTCAACAGCATTGTTTCAAACGGATGTGCAGTGCAATGTTATTTCTATTTCTGCAGATCAAACCGAATTCACAGATTTCTGTTCTTTAGCTTATTTTTTACTTTTATTAAGAGGCGCTCAGAGACTGCTGCACTATTCAGATGTTCACACTTTGACTATGTTCGTCCCTGAATGCATCTTATATGAAGCTCGACTGTATTTAATGATTAAAAAAAATGAAACAGCTGTCAACGCTGTCATTACAGAGCGGCAGCTATGCAAACTGTCCCATGGGTAGATTAAATATTTGCGCCTGGCAGGAGCAGCCAGGCTGCCGGTTCACAAGGGAGAACATGATTCCATGTTTTGTAGTGTGTAACTTTGACCTTTCGTTGCAAAACGTGAAAACTAATTCTAGTGCTTATGAGCCAAGCCCGATTTAAAGCGCAGATTTAGGGTTGCTAAGGATAGTGAAAATTATGTGTTTGTGCATATGGCATCAAACACTTGGAAGGCACAGATGTACAACGAGGTTAAAGTTATAAATTAAATTTAGCAGATTGATTTCATGTTTATTGAATACGTCATGTTTGTCGGAGAAAATTCCCCTGGTGTCTCTCTTTACGTCCTGCGTTTCATTCCTACAGTGGTGTGTAATGAGGAGTCCAAGCTGATCTACGACTTGTTCAAAAACTACAACAAGAACATTCGTCCAGCAGTTGAACCTCGGGAGAAAGTGCAGGTCATGATCAAGCTGACTCTGACGAACCTTATCTCACTGGTAAGAGCTGCAAGCTGTCATTTATTGAAGAAAAAACAACAACAACACACAAATAAAAGATAAGAGCAAACTCCATTGCAAAAAGACTTCCACTTCCCAATCACAGACTTCACTGGATTTGAATGAAGTTTTATGTGAAAGATCAACATAAGGTTACCGTGAATATATATTTTTTTAAATAAATCTAAAAAAGTGTGTTTTCATATTCACATGAAATCAAGTCAACTGCTTCACCAGGACAATAAATACTCCTGTTCTTGTGAGGTTTCTTAGGGAACATCAGTGAACAAACAGCTTCAGGAACATTTTGGGAGTATGTTTGCTCATGTTCTTGCCCAGTCAAAGTTCAGACCTAAATTCTGTTGGAAAATTTGCTGCAAGCCTTGAAATTGTGTCCACAAATGCTCTCCGTCTCATTTGACTGAGCTTTAGACATTTAGTGATGTCTGTTAGAAACCATTTGTCGCTGCAGCAAAATGGGGACTTCACAGCAAACCGCAAAGAGTTAAAACCTTCGGTCTGTCTTTCCGGTATTCACTACTTTGTGTTGGTCCAAAATCAAGCTAAGACATGACAAATTGTGAAAACAAATAGTTCTACAAGATTTACCTCTCTGATCAGCGTTTTAGCACAGTATTGGTTCTATTTAAAGACAACAGATGTTCAGTGCTTTCCTTTTTCTGCTCCTCTCCCCAAATTTTCAGAATGAAAAGGAAGAGACTCTAACAACCAATGTATGGATTGAAATCGTAAGTTTGCTCTCTTTTCATTTGTAGCTTGAGTTACCGGAAGCAACATGTCTCTTTTTTTTTCTCTCTTGTTTGACTCCAGCCGTGTCTGTTTTTTAACGTCACTGGTGACCTTTCTCTCAAATGTCATCAACAGCAATGGTCTGATTATCGCCTTGCCTGGAACGAGAGCAATTATCACGGCATTCAAGTTATCCGCGTCCCGTACAACACGGTTTGGCTTCCTGACATAGTCCTTGAGAACAAGTGAGGGCTTCACAAAAAATGTGTCAAATTCTGCATATTTTCTCCTGCTGCAGAGCAAGAATGCAGCCTCAGGTCAGCGTTGTTTCCAGTTTCTCTTCTTCTTGTGCAGCATTGACGGCCAGTTTGATGTGGCTTACTACGCAAATGTCCTGATCAACAGTAATGGCTGGATGTACTGGTTGCCCCCTGCTATCTATCGTAGCACCTGTGCAATTGAAATTACTTACTTCCCATTTGACTATCAAAACTGCACACTGGTGTTCAGGTAAAAAATAAAATAAAGCACAGAATCCACGACTTTCACTGCATTATAACTGTCTTTCTTCTTCTTTTCTCTTGTCAAAAACCCAAACAAGATCCCAAACATACAGTTACAACGAACTGGACTTGATCTTGGCTACTGAAGATGATGAAATATTTGAATGGGTGCATATCGACCCAGCTGCTTTTACAGGTACACAACATCCATTCTGTCAGCGTCCTGACATTCAAACTCTACAGGTTTACCCCGACTGTTTCTGTGTCGCCATAACAGAGAATGGCGAGTGGGCCATTGTCCACCGACCTGCCAGGAAGATGATCAACTCGAGGTATTCCCCCGACGACCTGGAGTATCAGGAGATCGTGTTCAACCTGGTGATTCAGAGGAAGCCCCTGTTCTATATCATCAACATCATCCTGCCCTGCTCTCTCATCTCCTCGCTGGTTGTACTGGCCTACTTCCTTCCTGCTCAAGGCCAGTGCGAATTGTTATTATCAACAGCCCTTAAAAACAAAAAACAGAACAGAAAATTGGTGGGTAGTTGTCCAGGGCAGCATTAGAAAGGGGGCGGATGAGAATCATATCAAAAATAGAACTCATCCATCTAATTTAGTTTCCTCCTAAATTAGTTTGTCATTGTTTTTAATAGATGTGAACACATAGGGGAGTTGGGCTTAATGTTGTAAATATGGAGATCTTGTTATGTTTGATGCTAATCTCATAATGCCCAAATCAAGTGACGCGAAAGTTATTCTATATTACCTTCTTTTCTTAGCTGGAGTGGCTGATTATGTAGTATTATATTAATTAATAGTTTGTGAGTCTTAATGTCCTCCATCTTAATTTGACAGCAAAATAATAAACATTCCAAAATGTTGCTGCCCTCTATGTGTTGCTATTATTGTCCAATGATTATATTTTTAGATGGGTTTTTTTGCCATTTCCTTCCAGCTGGCGGACAAAAACTGACTGTCTCCATTTCTGTGTTGCTGGCTCAGACTGTCTTCCTGTTTCTGATTGCTCAAAAGATCCCTGAGACATCGCTGTCTGTCCCTCTGATTGGAAAGTGAGTCATCTGCAGTCTCTCCTGCTGGTTACGTTTTACGCTCTAATCCAGGGGTCCCCAAACTTTTTCCTGCGAGGGCCACATAACTGTTCCCTTTTCTGGTCGGGGGCCGGTCTTAGTTTTTCGAGAAAGAAACCTTAGAAAACTTTTGTTGACGGGGGGTGGGGGGGGGGGGGGGGGGGCGGAGGGGGAGGGCGGGATTTTTGCAGACGGC